>NW_026013872.1:0-10481 GCF_001458135.2 Marmota marmota marmota | reverse complement strand
CGTGTGTACTGAATGTCTCAACTTTAACATATTGTGTTTACATTACTATGTCCTGAAGTTCCAAGCTCTGGAACAAAAGGTGACTGAGCTTATGTAAATCTCTGTAGATTTCAAACAATAAATTTACATCCTTTACCATCACTTTTATGAAGTATGATACCAAACAGTAGTTCAGAAAGGAGGTTGAAAACCAATGATCCCTGTTTATTCCAACAAATGTTTAAAGAATAGTCCTACATTGGCTACTTCATATAAACTTTCCTCAGGGATAAATTGCATCAAAGAGATTTTCTGTAGCCTGAGCAGTGTTGTTGAAAAGGTTATTATAATAATCTGAAAGAGCTAGGTGGTGGCAACTATACTAGTGGCTGGAGAGGCTGAGTCAGGAGGATTGTAATTTGAAAGACAGCCTTAACAACATAGCAAGGCTATAAGCAAATTAGTGAGATATTAGTGATATATCACCTGTCTCAAAAAAAAAAAAAAAAAAAAAAAGACTGGGGACATAACTCAGTGGTTAGCACTCCTGGAGTTCAATTCCTAGCACCAAACCACACCAAACCAAACAAATATCTGAAAGATAGTAGGGACTCCAGAGTATATGTGTATATGTATAGATAACAATTTTGGTTACAATAAAAAGTTAACAAAGATACTTTTGAAAAAACTATCATGATTCTTAAAAGCTCAAAATAAAAATGCCATATAATCCACTAATAGTAATTTCTTTGAAGCAGAGTATTATTGTGAATGTCTGTACTGCCAGTGGCTTTGGAGGATGAAACAGGAGGAACTTAAGTGCAAGACCAATCTCAGAATCTTGGCAATGGCTTAAGTGACTAAATGATACACTGTCTTATTAAAAAAAAATATAGGGATGTAACACAGTGGTAAAGTGCCTAAATAAATAAAAACAAATAACAATTCGTGGTTAAAAAATGCCCTATAACCAAGTAATTATAATTCTGGATATATATCTAAAGAAATTGGAACACCTTTCTTAGAGAAATTACTTCATTTCCATTTTCATTGTAGGTTTATTCACAGTATCTAATAAAAGGATACAAATGAAGTGCATTTTAGATAACAAGGTATTGATTAAAATGTTCCTTCCATATACTTGCCTTAAAGGCCGCATACTTATAATTCAAACTGCTCCCAAAAAGGCAAGACTGAGATACTGATTTTTCTGAATACTCCAAGAGATTTTGGTACCTCTGGGCAAATTGTGTAAGACTTTTCTAAAAGTAAGAAATAGGTAAATATTGGGTTTAGAATGTGGACAACACACAGTAAATTACTCAAGGAGGAATCTTAGACACTGTGATAAGGTGTCTGAGTCTGGGGAAGAAAGAGGAAGTAAAATCAGAGTTTGAGATAAAACTAGACTCTCTGCTTCACTGATTTCTAGATTATTGATTTAATCCAAATAGATATTGGAAAAGGGTTAAGGCTACTAATTAAAATTTATCTAAAACAGGTATTTAAAAAGTACCAGGAAAGAGCTGAAGGTGTGGCTCAGTGGGCCAGTGCTCACCTAGCATATATGAGGCCTTTAGCTTAATTCTCAGCACAACATATAAATGAATAAAATATAAGTAAATATTAAAAAAAATACCAGGTAAGGGTCCAGGGTTGTGGCTCAGTGGTAGAGTGCTTGGCTAGTATGCATGAGGCAGTGTGTTTGATACTGAATCCACATTTTAAAAAAAAAATAATAATAATAATAATAAAGATATGTGTTCATCTACAACTAAGAAAAAATTATTTTAAAAAATTACAATAGTGCTATGGCATGTGACCTTCTAATTAACTATGTTCTAATTAAGCTTTTGCAATTGAACTTTCTTGTAATTTAAATTAAAGTCCAGTTCACATTTATTTCCTGCCACACCAGGACAAAGGAGTTTGTTTGAATATTAGGAATGCTTCTAAATGTCATTTTAATAAACTTGTCTTACATATTTAAAAACTCACTTGAAAGCAAACTTGGTGGCACAGGCCATAACCCCTGTGGCTCAGGAAAATTATACATGAGTATCATGAGTTCAAATCCACCCTCAGCAAAAGCAAGGCACTAAGCAACTAACTGAAACCTTCTCTCTAAATAAATACAAAAAATAAATGGGCTGGGGTTGTGTCTCGGTGCCCCTGAGTTAAATACCTGGTATTAAAAAAAAGAAGAAGAAAAGAAAAGAAAAAGAAAAAGAAAAAAGAAAAAAATCTCAATTGAGGACAAATACATTAAAGAAATAAACAAACAAAACAAAACAAAACAAAAACCTTAATTTTGAATAAATTCACTACACTAATGAAGATGGCCTTAGGCCTGATCTAAACAGCTCCATTTTAAAAACTTCAGTTTGAAACCTGCAGTCTCACCAGGCATGTCTAAAGAAGCCCTGCAGTATATATCACTAATATCTCACCAAGTTGCTTATAAACAAATCACTTCCCCTCACCTTGATAAACAGAGTGAGGCCTCTGGCAGGTTGTCCTCACCTAGTAAGAGGGAAGGGTGAGAAGGCCAGGGTGCAGACCACCAGACCAGATGTTTCTGGCCCTAGAGTAAATGATGTCATGGAAAAATTTGGTGGTAACTAAGAAGGATTGAAAAGGGGGTTTAAAAGCCTCAAAATTTAGTATAAATAATAGAGCAAATGAACAGATGTTCAGCCAGCTCAACCAAAAATGCACTTGAGCTAATAAAGACTTGCAATGACATCTCATCACTTCTCATCATTTGCATTATTCTCACCACTCTTAAACTCTACAACCACATAATGACCTTAGTGAGAGGGGGAAGGGTAAAATATCATGTGATGTTCTTCTCATGTGATGAAAACTTAACTTCAATAGGGAGAAAACAAATGGTGAAAAAACAAAAACAAACAAAAAACCAAGAGGCAAGGTCTCCCACACACCCAACATATATATTTATAATGAATAAAAATTTCATCACAATTACTTTAAAATTTCATTTAACTTTTCTGCTGTCTGGTCTTATGAGAAAGCAAATTGTATTTTAAACTTCTAAGCAATATCCTAAGACAGTAATATTTCCCCAGAGGGAAAAACAATATAATACATGAATATAATTTAAAAATTTCTAGTATTCATATTAAAAATTATGAAGGACAGCTTAAATCATTTGTAATACCTTAAACTACTATATCCAAAATATTATTATTTTTGACAATATAAATTGACTAATAAATAAATGTATTTTTCAAGCTTCATCCTACAATTCACTCTTGACCTCTCAAGGATATCTATGTCACCACAGCTATATTCCATGTTTGAGATCTATGAATACACTGACCTCAGCAAGGTGAAAAAACTGGACAACTCAGTTCTGTGTCATAGGTTATGGAATAAACTTACCAAACAACATTCTCTCAGGGCCAAAGAACAGGAGAAACTGTGCACTTTAAGAGAATTGCCATCTACAACTCAGAAGTGTACAAAAGTGGACCCTGTTTCTCACAGGATTCTGGGCACAGATCCATTTCCATTTTAGATATCATAGTGTAACCAAAAGAGATGGGTATCACTGGAGAGAAGACTCTAGGCCATCCGCTCATCCATAACCCAGAAATTAGAGTCTAAACATTTTAAAGAAAAACTTATTTGCAGTTTTGTCTTTAGCCTAATGCAGGGTTGTGATTTCAATTTTCTTCTTTGGTATGGGGTACGGTGAGAATATCATCAAACATTAAAGGCATAGAAATATACAAATATTTCTATATAATTCATTAAATCCTGTCAAGAGATTAAAATTTAAATTAATAAAAATTTAATCACTACTTATAAGGCAGAAGGTGTTTTTCACATAACTTCTGTTCCACATGTGATTGAATCCTGGCATTCAGCCTATGGTTACTGGATTAGTTATCTATCATTGAATAAGAAGAAACTATATAAAAATTATTGTCTCATGTATGGGCTTATCATCAATTAAGACTGGGTTCATATGGGAAATTTTTACTCCATGTAATTAGGTGATAGTTGATACGGTTACTGAACTTCAGAAGGAGATATGATTGCCAAAAAAAAAAAAAAACACCCTTCTTCTCAGAATCAAATAAATTAAGGTGGGCTCATTCTCATGGAGGTGACAGTGTTGTGAAAGCAAAAACAAAGTATTCAAAATGTTTCCTGACTAATACACTTGCATAGTCACAGCTTTCCACAAGTCACACACACAAAATAAGACCTCAGATCCAAAGTTTAGGAAACATACTCTGCACTTTGGCTAGAGGAGTAAAAACACATTGTCAACTTTATGTGTACAGATAAGGCTAAAGAACTGCTAATATGTTGACACTCAGTGTCATTCTGCCTTTTGTAATAGATGAAGTTTACATAGCTGTTCGGTGTGAAAGAATATTTGGAAGGTCTCACAAATATTAAGCAACTTTACTGGAATTTAGGATCAACTCTATGTGACCCCAAAGCCACAACTCACATCCTCTAGACTACATGAATTATCAGTCTTTCATTATTGTCTTAGAAGTTTGATGGTGTCACAAATAAAGCAGAATTTTTTTTTTTTTTTTTTTTTTTGTGTGTGTGTGTGTGTGTATCAAGGACTGGACTCGGGGCACTTTATCACAAATCACATCTCCAGCCCATTTTTTTAAATACAAGCCAAGTTCTCACTAACATGCTGAAGGCCCCAGTGAGTTGCTGAGTCTAGCCTTGAACTTAAAATCCTTCTTCCTCAGCCTCTTGAGTCACTGAAATTACAGACATGCATTACAATATTGGCTCTTGTTTCCAGGTTTATGAACAGGCAAAATTGAAATGCTAAGCAGAGAAGCAGCTGTTATAATCACCCCTTTGTTAATTCTGGCTTATTTCCGAAGGTTTAAATATTGAAACCCTCACATTTCAATGTATATTGAAGGTAACATTATCTATTATAGTCAACAGTCTGTTGATCTCCATTTTATCCAGAGAAATTTACTGCCTAAACTTTGATTTAATTTGAAAATGTTACTCAATATGTTTGAACTTCTGATGTTTCTGCTGGCATTATTAAGATACTAGGTTAAAACCATACAGCCTATGGAAAATTATGGTGTGGTTATAGCTAAAGAGAAGACTATATGATAAATAAAATTTAAACTCACGAGGATGAGGTATTTTCTTTGTTTTTTTTTATGTATGCTTGGTGAATAAGATACATAGTACACAGCCAAACATTAAATCATACAAAGCAGGCTCTATCTCTAGTTAATAAAGAAAAATATCAAATACAAAAAGTTGTGTTGCAAAATTACATGACACTTGGTTTGTTAACAGTAGCACAGAAATGGGTTTCTGCCATATTCAGTTGTATATATATTCTAGATCACCAAAATAATATCAGTATGACTTCAATACATATGACATCTTTAGTTGCAGCCACACAGAAGTTGATCAATGATAAGTTTCAAGAATGATGAGCTTGTCTAGATACCATCTGAAGATGGATTTTAGTAATCCTAGGCAGGGGGATTGTGTTCTGGTCATATCACAATATAGCATTTTTTTTTTGTGGCCTCTGGATGCAGAGCTCTTACCTCCTTGCTAATAATCATTGCAGAAGACTTCAGGTGTGTAGATTTTTTGATGATAAATCCTAAAAGGGTGGATCATTAGAAAGGCCAGACATGGCTATAGCTACTCTCTTGTTGATGCTTCCAACAGGTTATTATTATTATTATTATTATTATTATTATTATTATTATTATTAATTCAAGAAACAAATACTCTGATTTAGTGTATGCATTATCTGTCATAAACATTTTCTTTTGAGCATGTGTTCACTATGTAAAATATTGACCATGCACATTTGTTTTCCTGCCTATGTATAAAAAGGCCTATGGAATGATCCAGAAGTCTGAGGGCTGAAGGCTCTGGGCTATCTGGGAGCTATTGTTTCTTTTACATAAGCATGACTTCACTGCCAACTCTGCCTCACATCTCTCAATTGCTAGAGACCAAAATTTTACATCCTGGGTCTCAACACCCACACAGCAACTGGCATAGTCTTTAGGATATTTGCAGGTGAGAGATATCTCAGTCCTGATAGATTAAATGTGGTTGTTAGGGGAGTAGTGGCACCTATGGACACCAAGAAGCATACAACACTTAGTTGCCTCAGTCCTATTACAGTGAACTCCTATGGAGAGTTGTGATATAATGGGATGAGTTCCTTGTAAACAGAAATAAGGATTCTGACTGCACTGTGGGCAAACATGAACCCTGCAAGTTGAACTGTGAATGAAGTGTTGAAGCCCAGGCTCCAGCCTCTCACCAAAGAAAAAAGTGGCAGCAGTGGCATAGATGATTTGGAGAAGTAGTCAAATGAGTCATGTGCAGCTGCTCTGGCCATGGGATGAATGGTTTCTATAGATCTGACAGCAAAAACTGATGCAAGTGTATGAGAGACTACCAGAATGAAGAATTGCAAAATAATCAAGAAGTCTAGGAATCCAAGGTACATCCAGTAGAGTAAGATTTCTGTATTTTGAAAATACCCATCAGCCTTCCCCATTGCGATGATTGAGTTTGGAGAGAAGAAGAAGGATGAAGGCCTTCAAGTCCAGTCCAATGAATGATGCATAAAATGAAACAACAGCAGCCAATGGCTCCAGTGAACAACTAGCATGGCCAGCCCAGGTATCCAATTTTACCCCATTTTACCTGTTAAGTAGAACTGATGGACTTAAAAACAATAATTTACCCAGGTGGCAAGACAGCAAGATTTTTTTTTTTGTCTGTAAGAATTAGAGATAAAAAGCATTCTGTGTTGCACCCTAAAAATGGAGAGGTTAGCATTATTACTTACAGTAGAAGTTTTAAAATGCTCAATGCCATGAGGCATTTAGGGACCAAAAATGGCCAAGTGTGTTAGTACCTGGCCAGGCTTCTAGAAGGCTAGGTTTTTAGCAAGCAGCCAAGGTCATAAACACTCACATTCAATGTATGTACTCAAGGTCAAAAACATTTGTTTTGAGCATGCTCTTACATCAGTAAAATGTTGTCCATGTGCAATCTTTGTCTGACCTGCATAAAAAAAGTTCTATGTAATAACTTGGGGTGCTGAGGGATAGAAGCTAGAGGCTGGTTATGGGCTATTGCTGCCTTCAAAAGTAGCATGCCTACCATCCCAAAAGTTCCTCATATCTTCTTTCAACTGCTTGAGCCCCTAACCTTGCTTTTTGATATGAGCCCCTGCACAGCAGCCACAGATTTGAAACTATTTTTAATTTGAGACTATCACAAATCCTCTGCTTTATGCAAGGAGTATTGTGTTGTTTTGTAGACATACTCCCAGATAATATTCGTTTAGTGAAGATTTAGTGTATTATTTATTTTAGATTACATATATTGCCTTAATGTTGTTTCTCCCTCACTTTTTTATGTAGTGTTTTATATTCTCCATTTACAAAACTTTTGTGATACAGATACAGTATTTTTGTTGCAGTTTCCATAGTATGCTGCATTTTTATGACTGTAATGAAATATGCCTGTTTTCAAATTTCTCCTGATAAGAAATTTTTAAAATATTGCTTGTTCTTGATTTTTAAATTTAGTTCTCAGTCACTTCCCAAGTGTATTTTAAATCCTTGCTGTAAGCTTCAGAAGTTTTTCTCAAACTTCTGAATAAAAAGTTCAACAGATGTAAAATTTTTGTTTTTCTTTTTCTTATTATTTTCTTTTTTCTTTTCTTTTCTTTCTTTCTTTCTTTTTTTTTTTTCTTTTTTACAGGGAGAGAAATGAGTACTTAACCCAGGGTAATTCTCCTAAACCCCTGTATCACCAGCACTTTTTAAATTGTATTTGATTGTATTTTTAGTTTTCAGACAAAATTTTGCTTAGTTGCTTAGGGCCCTCCATATTATTTAGGCTGAACTTAAAATTGTGATTCTCCTGCTGAAGTCTCCCAAATTATTAAGATTGCTGACATGAGCCACCATTGTGTATAAACCCCAGTGCCCTTTTTGAATAAATGACACTACTTAACATTTAAGAGAATTTAAAAATAATGATAAATCATGGCTTCTAAAGGAGGTAAGTTTTGCCTTTGGGTCAGACATATTTGATCTTGATATGTACTTAAAATTGTGGGCACACAACAAAGCATCTTTGTAAGATCCTCTCTCAAAATAAAAAAAAAAGAAAAAAAATTGAGGATATAGCTCAGGAATAATAATTTCCTCAGTTTAACCATCAGTAGTACACTCATATAAACACACACACACACACACACACATACACACACACAGTACTGGCAGGATTTTGGAAATATTTTTTGACACTGAACAGCTGTATAAACCTCATCTATTACAAAAGGCAGAATTACTGCCATGATATCAGTGGTCCTTTAGCCTTACCTGTGTACAGAAATTTGGTAATGCAATTTTAGTCCTACTCTAGCCAAATTCAGAATGTATTCTCCAAACTTTGGGTCAGGGCTCTTCTTATTTTTTATGGCTTATATAAATTTGTGGCTATGAAAGAGTACTAGTAAGGAAATATTTTTTTAATGTTTTTGCTTTTGCTTTTAGAACACTGTCTCCTCAATGAGATCAAGCCCACCTTAATTTATTTGATTTTGAGATATCATGTGAAGAAGATTCAGGGTACTTTTTTTTTTTTTGGCAGCCAGATCACCCTCTGAAGTTCAGTAATCTTAACAGCTAAACACATGCAGCGAAAATATTGCAGATGAATGCAGTTCAATCCAAATGTGAACTAGTAAGTTTTAGAGTGACTTCTTATACAGTTATAGACAACAATATACCCACTGGAGGGAAAATGTCAGGATTCAATCACATGTGGTACAGAGGATATCTGGAAAACAGCCGATATCTTTTGGACTTGATTCTGCACCCACTTGGCTTAGGTTGGAGGCAGTGCCTGAAGCCTTGACCAATCAGTCTCTTAGGTGAGAACTGTCCAATCCTCATGCAGCCAGTGATGAGAGGGAGGGCTCCTACAATCTTCTGTTCCCTTTTTGTGTGGAGCCACCATTCTTTTAATTATTTTGTAGGCTTTCTGTCCTGGATCAGGAGCCCAAGTTTCCTGTGCTAAGAAGAAGCTGAAAATAAATCACAGGGAGAATGCTGAAAACCTTGAAATCAAGAAAATGGTAAGTGTGCCTTGTTATCTTGAGACTGGATAAGTAGGTTGTTTAAAGCTGGCTAGAGTGGTAATGTAGGAAACTGGAAATTGTGGCTAGGGACATGTTGTGAGGGGGCAACAATTGTGACTTATGCAGTACAGGAGAGAAATAAAGGATGTCCATGCACTTCTGCCCCTTTCAATGCTTTATTCACACAATTACTCGATACAATTTCACTCTATAGGTTCTTAATCAAGAAAACAACAATTCTTAATGCTAGGCACTGCAATAGACATAATCCATTCACAGCAAACAATTATAAATTAATTCTAAGCACTGCAAAGCACACTTAATTATGTCAGGCTAATTACAGACCTTCCCTCTGCATGCTAAGTTCAAAAGTCTCAAGCCTTAAGCTTTATGTCCAGCATATGCACACTCACTCAGACCATGGTGATCAGGTCAAAAACAAAGGCAGGCCTATCTTGGTGTGGAGCAGATGACTGGTTGAGGAGAGGATTATAGGGAGAAGTCGCAGCTCTCATCAGGGTTCATACAAGGGGGTAGAGTTTGAGAGTGGTGAGGATCACGCAGAGGTTCAGGAAATGAAGACAAGTGATGGGATGTCAGGTCCTCATCAGGCTCTCCAGCTCGAGTGCATCCTTGTTTTGGCTGGCTGAATCCCTCTTCATTAGCTCTATTATTTACATAAAATTTTGGGCTTTTGAACCCCCCTTGCTATCTTCTTCAGCTACCACCAGATTCCTCCTTATCATTTACCCTGGGGTCAGAAACATCTGGTCTGGTGGTCTCCACCCTGATCTTTTTGCCTTTCTCTCTTATCAGGCTAGGACAGTCGCCTGCCAGGGGCTTCACTCTGTTTATCAGGTTGAGGGGAAGTAACTTGTTTGAGGCCATACTGGAGTGCTCTGTGTGTGTGCCTGGTGAGACTGCAGGATTGAAACTAGAGTTTTTAAAATAGAGTTGTGTAGGCTCAGGCCTAAGGCCATCTTCACAGGACTCCTCAGAGGGTCTCTGTGGCAGATCAACCTCCACCTCCTCCCCTTACTAGTCTAGTGAAGCTTAGATCAGCAGTTAAAAACCTGGGCATTTTGTTCCATAATTGTATGGTGTTTTCAGCTTTTTTTTTCTGAAGTCCTTTGTGGGCATCCATGTGCCATGAGTCCAGTAAGTCCCCAGATTATGAAGACTGGGATAATTATCTGGAGAGAACCCCAACTCTATTTGTTGTATTCATGCATAAGAGAGGCTGTAATTTTGGGGCTTGTTACTCATGAGGTTTTTTGTTTTGTGTTGTGTTTTGTTTTCTTTTTGGTACCAGGAATTCAACCCAGGGGCATTC
>NW_026013871.1:0-2516 GCF_001458135.2 Marmota marmota marmota | reverse complement strand
AGTTAGGTTTAGGTCAAGTGTTAGGGCTAGGGTTAATGTTAGGGCTAGGGTTAAAGCTAGGGTTAGGGCTCTGATTAAGTCTAGGTTTTGAGTTAGGTTAGGGCTATTTAGGACTAGGGCTATTGTTAGAACTAGGGTTATGATAATTCTAGTGTTAAGTTTAGCATTATGTCTAAATCTAGTGTGTAGATTAGGTTTAGGTTTAGGGTGATGATTAGAGATAGAGTTTGTGTTACCATCAGAGTCAAAATCTGTGTTACTGATCAGAGTTAGGGTTAGACTCGATTTAGGGCTAGGGTTAAGGCTATGTGTAGGGTTAGGATTTGTGTAAGCGTTAGAGTAAGAATTAGGGATAGGTCTAATGTCAAGTCTAGGATTATGGTTTGGTTAGGGTTAGGATTAGGGCTTTGTCACAGTTTTGTTTAAAGCTACGGCTACTTTTAGGATTAGCAATAGTGTTAGTGCTAGTGGTATGGTGAGATTTAGGCTTAGGTTTACTGTTATGGTTAGATCTAGGTTTAGGGCTATGGCTAGGTTTAGGACTAAGATTAGAGCTAGTTATTAACGGATAGAGTTAGAACTAGAAATTGGGCTAGGATGAGAGTTAGTTAGTCTTAGGGCTAGGATTAGGGTTATGTTTAGGGTTAGGGCTAAATTAGGGCTAGATTTAGGGCTAGGGTTAGTGTTATGGTTAGGCCTAGGGTTAGGGTTAGGGTTAGGGGAAGGAATGAAGTTATTGCTAGATTTATGGCTAGGGCAAGGGTTAGAATTAGGGTTAGAGTTAGGGTTAGGATTAAGGCTATGTTTAGTGCTAGGATGAGGGTTTCTGTTAGAGATAGGGCTAGGATTAGGGATAGGGTTAATGTCAGTTCTAGATTTATGGTTAGTGTTAGTTTTAGGTTTAAGTTACGGCTAGGTCTAGTGTAAGGGTTAGGTTTAGGTAAGAGTCAATTTAAAGCTAGGTGTATTATTAGGGTCAGGTTCTGGGTAGGGTTTGGTTTAGGTTAAGTTTTAGGGTTAAGGATTGAATTAGCTTTCGGGTTAGGGTTACGAATAGGGTAATGGATAGAATTATTTTTATGGTTCTGGTTAGTTTTAGAGTAAAAGAGGGTTAGTGTTAGCGATAGGGTTATCGTTAGGCATAGGGATAACATTTGGATTAGGCTTATCTTTAGGGTAATGTATAGGGTTAGAGCTAAGTTTAGGGCTAAGGTTAAGGTTAGGTTTAGGTTTAGGTTTAGGGTTAGGCCTAGGGTTAATGTTAGGGTTAGGTTTAGGATAAGTGTAGGCATTTGAGCTAGGGTTAGGGCTAGGGCAAGGGTTAGGTTTTGAGTCATGGCTAGGGTTTGATTTAGGGTTAGGGTTATCTTTAGGCTAAGGATTAGAGTTTGAGCTAGGGTTAAGGCTACGGTGAGGGTTAGCCTTAGGGTTAGGTCTAAAGTTATGGTTGCAGTTATGATTAGGGCTAGGTTTAGGGCTAGGATAAAGGCTAGGTATTGTGTGATGTTTAAGGCTAATGTTAGGGCTATGGGTAATGTAAGAGCTAGGGATATGTTTATAGCTAGTGTTAGGTTCAGGGTTATGGATAAGTCTATGTTAGTGTTAGGTTTTGGTTTAGGATAGGGTTTAGAGCTAGGGTTTCCATTAGGTTAAGGGTCATTGTTGGGTTAGGATTAGTTTTATGGTTTAGGCCACAATCAGGACTAGCATTTGGTCTAGTGATAGGTTCAGTCTTTATGTTAGGTTAAAGATTATTGTTATGGCTAGTGCTAGGTTTTTAGGGCTTAGGCTAGATTTATGACTCTATTTAGGATTAGGTTTGGTCTAGTGCTAGTGGTACAGTTAGGTTTAAGTATAGTTTAACCTGTAAGGGTAGTGTTAGAGTTTGGTTTAGGGTTAGGGTCAGGTTTAGATTTGGGTTATCGTTAGGATCAGAATAAGGGTCAGCATTAGGATTAGGGTTAAAGCAAGAATGAGGGCTAGGTTTAGTACTAGTAATAGGGTTGGGGTTTGGGGTAGGCTAAGGATTAATTTTAAGACTAGAGTAACATTAGGGAGACAGTTTGGCTTAGTATAAGGGATAGGGTTAGAGGTAGGGTTAGGGTTAGGGTTAGAGTAAGGGCTAGGATTAGGCTAGGATTTGTGTCAGCATTAGGGCTATGGCTAATGAGAGAACTAGTTTTCTGATTAGGGCTAGTTCTAGGGTTAATGTTGGGCAATGTTTAGAGGTAGGGGTACTGTTAGGGTCCCAGTCAGGGTCAGGGTTATTTCTATGTTTAGGGTTAGGACTCAAATTAGGGCTAAGTTTAGGGATAGGTGTAAGGTTAATGTTCGGTTTAGGTTAACAATTAGGGTTAGGATTATGGCTCAATGTTGTTTTAGGGCTAGGGTAGGGTTAGAGCTAGTTTTCCAATTAGCATTAAGTTTAGGGCTAGTGTTAGGGTGAGGTTTGGGATTAAGGTTATGGTTTACAACCAGGTTAGGGCTTGGATGGTGGTTAGAGTTAGGGTTGGGGC
>NW_026013870.1:0-2516 GCF_001458135.2 Marmota marmota marmota | reverse complement strand
GCAATTCCTCTATATTATACAATTCTAGTGATTCAGTTCTTAAAGTCCAATTTCATGAAAAGTTCTTGGTTTTACATATGTTGAAGTTGTGAGGACCAGAGGGGAAAGAGTATAGGAGAATAGATGAGAAGAGCAAGAACAGAAAAGTAAGAAGAAAAAAAAAGTCTCACAGAACTCTCTTTTATTTTCTTGCAGTAGATGGAGTTGTCGATTCCTAGCTTGAGTCTCTGTGCTCAGGGTGGTGGAGGTAGCCAGGGTGAGAGGGCTTGAGTTTCTACCTGGAGCCTCCCTACTCTTAGTCTCTGAATTGGAAACCAGGTGCCTGTAGAGTTGCTATTCCACAATGATAGCTACACCCCAGAAAAGCTTGTGAGAAAAATCTTGAGTTATTACAGCTGGAGTTAGCGGAGTTGGAAACTGGGTAAATGATAAGCTGTAGAACCAAGCTGGTAGCCACACCCACTGAAAGATGGAAAGTAAGGTTTTGCAAGATGGATTCCATCTATTACCCATGCATGATGTTTGGTGAGGTGGGTGGTTCTGGAGTGATCTTGTGCTGTGTCCAGAGCTCGGTGTTGTGATCTTCAAGCAAAGCCTCTATGTTCTGTTCTGCCTTCCACCTGTGCACAGAGTACCTGTGTGGCTGAGACTGCTGTCTGCACCCAGAGAAACTGTGCAGCCGAGCCTTCCATCTGCACTGAGAGTACCCATGTGGCCCTATTTTTCTTCAAATTTCTATGATACTGGGCAAGATTCATCTTTTACTTAGCCTTACTAAGTTCCACAGGGTTGGGCCTTGTCGGTTTAATGGTTTGCTGTCAGGAACAGTTTGTATTTTAAGGTTTCCCTTCATTATGGCTTATTGATATGAATGAAAATTGAGCTGGAAATCAAACAGGGTTGTTGCTAGCTGCTTGAAACTGCAAACAATCTATCAGTTCTCTGTGGGCACTCTCTGGTTTGTTTATTGTGAGTGTTGCCCTCAGTTGAAACATGCAAAGCAACTTTATCCCAGAGCACTTTTGGAGAAATCAAAGAAATATGCATGTACTGAAACACTTCCCCCAATTATTTGCTCATACTTATTTAATTCTGTGCAGGATTCATCTGTGAGCTTGCCCCACAGGGTCCCTTATTTTAGGACTTCTATGATCAAAGGTTCTCTAAACATTCCAGGGTGAGCTGTAGGGTTAGGATTAAGGATAGATCTAGTGTTAGGTTTACAGTTGTTTTGTTCACATTTCTTTGATGCTAGGCAGGATTTATCTTTTACCTAGCCTTAGGATGTTTCCCAGGTTTGGGCCTTATAGGTTCACTGGTTTGCTGTCAGTATTTCAGTATTTATTTTAAGGTTTCCCTTCACTTTGAACTTTATGGGTAAATGGAAATGGAGCTGGACATCAAACAAGGTTTTTGCTAGCTGCATGAATCTTCACACACTCAATCAATTCTCTTTGAGGATGCTCTGGTTTTATCCTGGTGAAAGTATCCCAAAGATGAAGCATGCAAAAACAACACTATGTGGGACCATTTTAGGAGACAACAGAAAACTATGCATGCACTAAACTACCTCCCCCAATCATTTGATCAGATTTCTTTGATACTGGGCAGGATTTATCTGTTAGCTTTTCCCACTAGCCTCCTCAACTTTGAGATTTCTAGGATCAAAGGTTCTCTAAACAGGTTAGGTTAGAGTTAGGTCTAGTGTTAGGGTTAGAGTTTGTCTTGTTCAAATTTCTTTAATACTGGGCAGGATACATTTTTCCTAGGCTTACTTTGTTCCCCAGGTTTTGGCCTTCTCAGTTCAATTCTTTGCTGACAAGAACAATTTGTATTTTATGGATTCACTTCATTTTGACCTACATGGATAAATGGACATGGACCTGGAAATCATACAAGGTTGGTGCTAACTGCTTGATACTTCACACTCTCAATCAGAATTCTGTGGGAACTCTCTGGTTTGAGCAGGATTCACATAATCCTATTTTTTACTATACCCCAAATGTTTGGTCCTGCTACTTAAAAGGGTTTTCTCTCAGGAACAGTTTCAATTTTCATTTTTCTCTTCTTTTTGCTTTATAGGGGTAATGGAAATGAAGCTGGAAATCAAACAGGGTTTGTGCTAGCTGCTTGAAACTTCACACACATAATCAGTTCTCAGTGAGCATTCTCAAGTTTGTTTCCTGTGAAGTATCTTTAAGCTGAAGTAGAAAGAAACAACTTTATTTCTGAGTGATTTAGGAGCAAGCAAAATACACATGTACTGAAAGAGCTTCATTTTTTTTTTTTGGTCAGATTACTTTGATACTGTTCAGGATTCATCTTTGACCAACCTTAGTAGGCTTCCCAAGTTTAGCCTTTCAAGGTTCAATTGTTCAGTGTCAGGAACCGTTTGAATTTTTAGTTTTTACTACATTACCTCCTTAGGTGTGAATGGAAATGGAGTTGGAATTCAAACAGTGTTGGTACTAGCTGCATGTAACTTCACACACTCAATCACTTCACTGTGGGCATGC
>NW_026013869.1:0-2516 GCF_001458135.2 Marmota marmota marmota | reverse complement strand
AGTTCCACAGCGGGGTTCAGCCGCCGCCGCCACGGTGGGGCGGGGCCGTTCCCCGTGAGGCCACCGGGCCTGCTGGCCTCTCAGAATCCCGCCAACCCCACTGGCTGAACTGCTTTCTTCAATAATTTGGAGTGAGTGGCTGGAGCACAGGGGGGCGGGGGTGCAAACTATCTCAAGGCAGGAAAACCCACAGCCCCCACCTCCTCAGCCCCTAAACGCTCCACCCTACCCTTTATCTGCACTTTCGGATCGGGGCCACTCGGTCGGCGCTCCCCCTGATGGTAGAACTTGTCTTTGCAGCCACCTCTGTTCCTCTCTGGGTCAGAGAGAGGCCCCCTGCCAAGACGTCACAGCTAGGGGCAATGAGGGCCGGATACTCTTCTTTGCAAGAGGCCTGTCGCAGGCCAGAAATGATTCCTCTCCTCCCCCCTCCATGGGCCAGATGAATGGGGCGAGGGTCTTACCTGGTGAAGTCCTCCTCGGCCAGCATGTGCCTGGGGATAGGAGAGTAGCGAGTGGGGGGGACCTGAGGAGGAGCCGGGTAGCTGACCTTGCTCTCCACCGCCCCGAGATAACCCAGGCTGGAATTATGGCTTATGTGGTTGTCAGCCAAGGCGGTAAAAGCTGGGGTCAAGAAAGGGAGAGAAAAGTTCAGGGTTGTTCCAGGCAGGTACCTACCCCAACCCCCTTCCAAGGAATTTCCCTCACACCCCTTCTCAGGTCTCTAGGAAGAGATGCTGATTCCTCAGGCACCCCCCTCCCTTGGCCATCCACCCCCTAGGGTTCCTCCTCCGCAGTCCCTTTCTAAATCCTGGGCTCACTCCTGTGACTCTTAGAAAAAGCTGAAGTCAAGGCAGTCTACAAAGAAAGGCCTGACTAGAGGTGTAACTAATAATAATCCCTCACATCTCTGAAGCCTAATACAGTTTTCCAAGGGTTTTCTCCTCCATGATCTCATTTGATCCTTGCACCAGTCCTATGAGGAAGGCAGCACATATATCATTAGCTTTTTGCCAAAGAGGAAAGTAAAGACAGGTGAAAAGGACTTGTCCAAGGGCACCCAGCTCCAAGGGATAGAGCTGGGATCTGGACTCAGTTCTGAGCACTATCTCCTGCACTTCCTCTTTTTTTAAAAAAATATTTTTTTAGTTGTCATTGGACACAATATCTTTATTTTATTTGTTTATTGTTAATGTGGTGCTGAGGACCAAACCCAGGGCCTCACACATGCTAGGAGAGCATTCTACCACTGAGCCACAATCCCAGCCCCCCCACTTCTTCTCTTCACAAGGGACACAAACAACTTCCCCTCCCCAAACCCAGGAGCACAGCCTGAGGCCAGGGACAGGAGCCAGAGAGTACGTACTGCTGGCGTAGTCAGGGGGAGCGTACATGTCGTTGAGGTGGAGACTGCCTGGCTTGGCCACTTTCAGATAGACCATATCAGATGTATTCTTCAGTGAGGCCACAGCTTCCTCGTGCCTCACATCCTGTAGATTGGTGTTGTTCACCTAGAAAGGGAGAAGCCTCAGCCTGGGAATTGGGAGAAAGGAAGGCCTCTCTCTGGGCTCCAGAGGGGTGCCCTTGCAATGAAATTCAATGGTGTGCTAACAGAGGTCCAAGTATAGTGCTGTGAGGACACAAGACAAGCAGGAGGAAGGGAAAGAGCAGGTGAGGGAGCCCCTGCCACAGAGAGAACTAGGGACTTGGTATGAGAAGATATTCTTGAAATACCCCAAGATGCCTCATCCCCAGTGAGGTTTAGGTGGAATGACAGGGTGCTAGAGCTCCTCCTCCCCACCCTACCATTTGGGCATCCCCATGAAGCCTGTCTCACCGCCAGCAGCCGGTCCCCAATCTGTAGGCGTCCATCCTTCTGAGCAGCTCCCCCCTCAATGATCTTGGTGATGTAGATGCTGTTGTCTCCCGGGATGTGCTGGTTGCCAATGCCCCCAGCAATGCTGAAACCCAGGCCTGGGAGAGGGTCACAGAGCAGGTTAGAGTGTTTGGTCAATCCCAAAGCCAATTCCCTTCCTCCAGCCAACCCACTGGCCCCTCAGGAGCACCCCCCAGGAATCCCAAACACTAGGCTGCCATCCCAAGGTCAGTAAGGGTGAGACCTGAGGTCAAGAAAGAAAGCTATGAGCTGGAACTGGAGGAGTCACACAAGGAGTAAAGCCATTCCCTTCCATTCCCCATGGGGCCAGTCAAGACCTGGGGCCAGGGGCTCTGGCTAGAGCACAGGAACCCAGAGGGCCGCACCTTTGGGCCCTTTGAGCAAGTTGACCTCCATGATGGTCTCGGGTGGGGGCTGTCGCCTCCGCACCACCAACCGCACCACAGGACCTGCCTCCTTCAACGCCTCCACGGCCCGGCTGTGCACCACCTCCGACACGTCCACCTCATTCACCCGCAGAACACAGTCATTCACCCTGCGGGGGAAGCCCGAGAGGCATGACACTGTGCCACAGGCCCTCCACCCCCTCTCCCACATCCTTCCCCTCCTGCCCCCTCCT
>NW_026013868.1:0-2516 GCF_001458135.2 Marmota marmota marmota | reverse complement strand
CCCCTCCTGCCTGTGAGTTTGCTGCTCAGAGCCTCTGCCCATCTTTTCTCTCTCAGCAACAAAATGTAGACCTAAACCCTAAAAATGGAGTGGGAATATAAGGATTGACAACAGTACTTCAGAGCTTATCAAAACCCAAAATCATTTTTTTAGGCAAAAACTATTTTTTAAGGAAAGTATGTTGTTTCGTTTTTTGTTCTTAGCATAGTTTTACTTTGTGGAACCAAAACTTCTGAATATCCGTGGTGTCATTCGGAACCTGAAAACATCTGTTCACAAATGAGCTGTGCAGTTTGATCACGTTTGGTTTTTTGCAGTGCTGACACATGCTAGGCAAGAGCTGTATACTGAGCCACACACCCATCTCTCTTTTTTTAGACAGGGTCTTGCTAAGTTCCGCAGGCTAGCCTCCTGCTTCAGCTCCCACAGTCGCTAGGGTTACGGGTCTGTGCCCGTGCACCTGGCTCATAATTACCTTTTGATATCAGACTTTTCTTTGCCTGAATTACACAGTGTCCACATCTCTTCTCTCTTCCACTCTGACCTCCGCTGCTCATCTGTGAAGCAGGGCATAGAGCCCTCTTACAGAGCCTTGGGGGAAGAGCTCTTGAATGTCTGCCCTGAGCAAAGCACTTCCACTTCCTCCATGGCCAGCAGCACTGTAAGGGGCATGGCCAGGCTGCTCCTAATCTCTGCAGGCAGTGGGTAGCCCCGTGCCTTCCTGGTGCCTTCCTGCTGTCAACACCGAGATCCCTGGTCCTACCTGGAAAGGAGGGGGTAGAAAATGCTGAGTTCTTTTGCGCTTGCAAGCCCACAGTCAGCTGCTGCTGCGCACGCCATCACAGCATGAGGTGCTCCGTCAGGGGAACCCTGGACGGGAGTGGAGGAGAGGCAGCACTCTCTGGGAGCCTGGTTCAGGTTCACACAGCGTGGGCACTCTGTTCTAACATGCTTGCCCCAGAGGTGGGGGCCTCTGGGGAAGACGGGCCAGGAGAGGGACTGGAGCAGTGACAGATGTCACACAGGCGCTGAATGTCTGGTTGAAGGCCAAGGCACAGGGAACACCTAGTTGGCCCTCTCTTGCCCTTGAAATTCGCTCCTGGGAAAACAAAGCAGCATCTGTTAACTCCTTGTTGTTGTTGTTGTCGTCGTCGTCGTCGTCGTTTTTGTTGTTATTATTTTGGGTGCTGAAGATTGAACGGAGGGGCGCTATCACTGGGCTGCATTCCCAGCACTTTTTAATTTTGAGACAGGGTCTTGATCGCCCAGGCTGGCCTGGAACTGCAGTGCTCCTGCCTCGGCCTCCTGCTTCTCTGGGATTGCAGGAGTGACCGCTGTGCCCAGCCTGTTTTGTCTTTTAAACGTCATATTGGTGTGAAGTGGCCCCAAGACAGTGACTCTGAGTGACTTTGCTTCTCTCGTGGCTGGGAATGTTGAGCACTCTCCCAGGCGTCTGCTGGGTGCTGTCTGTTGGCACCTCTGCCTATGCTTCAGTTGGGTTGTCGTTTTGCTGCTGAGCTGTGGGTCCCTTCATGTGTTCTGGGAGCTGCGTAGACCCTCCTCAGATACAAAATTAAGTAATCTTCTCTCCTTCTGTGGGCTTTTCACTTCCTAATATCTCCTAACAGCTTTTGATTCTGATGAAGTCCAGTTTACTTTATTTTTTCTCTCATTTCTTGTGCTTGGTGTCATATCTATGAAACCACTGCCGGATTTGGGGACGTGAAGACTTTCTCCTAGCCAGGCATGGCGGTGCAGCGCAAGGTGCGGAAGCAGGTGGGAGGAGGAGAGGGGCAGGCCGGGTCTGTGGTGGGTGCCCTTCCCAGTGACTTGGGGGCTGAGACAGGAAGAGCTCACATTCCAGGTCAGCCTGGGCAATGGAGCAGCAGCAGCCTGTCTCCAAACAGAAATGTACAGCACAAGCTGGGATGTGACTTGGTGGTAGAGCACCCCTGGGGTCAGTCCCACCACACCCCCCCCGTCACCAGCGCCTCCGTGTCTTCTCCTGGAAGTGGGTGTTCTGCTTCCTTTGGGCCTGGGCTGCCCTGTGTGCTGGCCTGGGCCCCACTGTGCCTGTGCCCCTCCCTCGTGTTGGAAACAGCCACAGACACATGCTCTGTTCTGCCTGTTTCCTTGATCCTTATGTCATCTTCATGCTGATACCACAGTTTTAATTACTGTAGCTTTGTAGCAAGTTTTAAAATTGGGAAGTGAGAATCCTCCAACTTTGCCCTCTTTTTTCCAAGACCAAATAGGCTATTCTGGGTGCTTTGCAATTCCATGTAACTTTTTAGGATCATAATTTCACTTCAAAAATGCTGTCAGGGGCTGGGGATGTGGCTTAGTGGTAGTGTGCTTGCCTAGCATGCGTGAGGCACTGGGTTCAATTCTCAGCACCACATTAAAAAATAAATAAATAAAATAAAATAAAGATATTGTGCCCACCTAAAACTAATATATATATATATATATATATATATATATATTTTTTTTTTTTTTTTTTTTTTTTTTTTTTT
>NW_026013867.1:0-2516 GCF_001458135.2 Marmota marmota marmota | reverse complement strand
CAATATTAAACTAATTTGAGCTTCTCAAACACTCACTTGGTGGTCAGAAGGAAGATAGTTCTGTCAGAGAATCACAAGCTAAAATACAAAAAGGTATGAAAAACAACACACATCCATTTACAAGATACTGTTTCTAACCACCCAGATTACTGGGTTGCTAAAATTTCTGCATATAAAGATATATTTTTAAATTCAAAAGTGTCAGTGTCTAAAAGGCTACTTATGGTTTGGCAATGAGGTGTCCTCACAAAGTCCAGAAAAGAAAAACACAGACAGTATAAGCTACATAAATGTTTAAAGTCTGAATTCAACCCTTTGGGACAGTTACAAGTTAGGAATGAGCATGGAGTCAGGCAATTTCACCAAATAATAACCAATGTCTATTTAATATGGGATACATGCTTTACATTTTGCTAAGAATTTACATAATTATCTAATACCGTGTCTATAGTATACTCATAGCTAAGTATTATTTTATCACATTTTTTACATGAGAAAATTGAGGTTCAGAGGCATGAAGTAATCTGTCAAAGTACACAGAGAATCCCGGATGAAACCAGGATTAAAAACTCATCTCTGCTGCTCGACTGCTTAGGGTAGACTGATAACGCCACCTACTACCAGTCCTACTACTGCCACAACTACCACCTCTATCCACATCTCCAGAACAACCACCATCATCACAACCACTAGCACAACCACTATCACCATAGGACCAGCACACTCTCAGTCTCCAATGCTGTTACTGCTACAATGATTATCACTACCACCACTACCACCACCACCATCAAATCCCACAAACACTGACACCACCTCCACCTCCATCACATTCAGCAGCAGCATCACTGATGCCATCATCTCTAGCACCAACTCTCCTTTCTGCCTCCCCAAAAGACTAGTTTCTTTATAGCCAAATCTCCTTCCAGGAAAAAATAAATCATGTTCATCAAACCTCCAAGAATAAATTTCTTTCCCAGCTTCCTACAACACAAGGATTATACATCCCACCCCCCACCCCAGAGCAACAGTCCTGAATATTTCCACCTATAGAGAGTGGCTAGGGTATTTTTAATATCAAGAAAATCAGAATTGGTCCCATTTTCTGTGGTCATGCATTAATACATTTTATAAATAAACTAAAGCATATTTCCAAATTTTTTAAAGAATGGAGTTTACAAGATGAAGTGCATATTTGAAGGGAATGTTCAAAAGCCTTGATACTTAAAAATGATCTATAAACCAAAACCCCAATATTGTCAGTGAGTGAGTTCATTAGAAATACAAAATATCGGGGACCACCTCTGAACCTGACAAACAGAATCTGCGTTCTAACAAGATCCTTGGGTGATTCACAGCACATTAAAAGTTGACAAGTACCACTCTGAATCCCTTAAGCCTTAAGTCTAAACCCTTCACTAAATTCCTTCTTCTATTTTTCTGCATACAACAGGGGGTGACGTGTCTGTGGTCATTTTTACAAAGACCTCAACTCAAACTCACAAGAAACATGAAAAACATTTCCTTCTATTTTAGAATAGAGCAGTTTTGAAGATGCTGGGAACCTATCTGACTCCTCACTGAGTGACAGAAATGAAAACAGGTATTCTTTACAAAAGGAAAGGCCGGCTGCATCAAATAGGAGGAGAAATTTTTTGAGTGCCTGGGAAAAGAGTATCAGAAAAGGGTTAAACAACAAGGTAAAATAGAGAGAGAGATTTGAAGAAAACATTCTTTAAATAGAGCAGGAACGAAGAGGACATGGGAAAATACTGCCCCCCTTTGAAGTAGAGAAGGGAAAGCTGGTAAATGCTGATGCTAAAGTGGCTGAGGCCGTTAATGAGGTTCTGAGGATGTGATTTCACTCCCTTCTCCCCAATATATACAGTCATCTGTAATCAAATTTATACTACGTAATCAATTTTTAAGAAGGACAACCTGGGTGATGAGGGTAGTGTAAGAATCACCCCAAGGACAAAATATCCACTTGCTCCTTGTCCCTTCCTCCTGTAATTCTCCCCTCATCCCTGGACAGGTTCTCTCCCTTTTTGATGAATGTTTCTTCTCTCTTTTTAGTTTATACCTTTGAAACATTTGTGCACTCTCGTCAGTCACCTTCCTCTCTGAGTAACATATATAATTAAAATCAATTTCCGAGGTATTTATAGATGCCCACCTTCAGCCTATTCTTCCATCATTTAGAATCACAGGATTTTAAAACACTAGGGAAAACTGCAAGAAGTAGAGGGGCTTCTCAGTCTGTGGCCCTTGTAAACTTGTTATCTCTATTTGCTACCTCTCTGCTCCCATCAGCCAGAACTGGTCCTAATGGAGCAGCAGATTCCAAATTCCACAAAAACATTTGCATATGTTTTATGTTTCCATTTTAGCAGTTGATTTCATTGTTTACCTCCCTGTTTTTATTTCACCTTTTAAAAAAAATACCCTTTCTCAGTTTTTTTTATACTACTGTACTCTAAAATGCCCCAGCCATGCAAGTTATCACCAAAATTACATTT
>NW_026013866.1:0-2517 GCF_001458135.2 Marmota marmota marmota | reverse complement strand
AAGTGTCTGTTCAGGTCCTTGGCCCATTTGTTGATTGGGTTTTTTGTTATCTTATTGTTTAATTTTTTGAGTTCTTTGTATACTCTGGATATTAGGGCTCTATCTGAAGTGTGAGGAGTAAAAATTTGTTCCCAGGATGTAGGCTCCCTATTTACCTCTCTTATTGTTTCTCTTGCGGAGAAAAAACTTTTTAGTTTGAGTAAGTCCCATTTGTTAATTCTTGTTATTAACTCTTGTGCTATGGGTGTCCTATTAAGGAATTTGGAGCGCGACCCCACAATATGTAGATCTGAGCCAACTTTTTCTTCTATCAGACGCAGAGTCTCTTGTGGAGAACCATTCTCACACGTGACTGGGTGACTCCCGGTTTGGGTCTGAGACGCTCTGGCTAATCTGTGTCGGAGCTTTCCCGGCTCTCTCCTGATGAGAGAACCCATCCATGTGGGGGTGTGACTGACCACTGACCCCGAGGGCCAATCATTGACCCTGAGCTTGGAGTGCGGCCCCCCTCAACCTTCATTGGATGGAATTCTCCCCTGAATTTCTTGTTCCCCAATAAAAGGCTACTCCCTGGCATTCTCGCTCTCTCTCTCTCTCCTGCTAGCCCTGAGTAATCCTTGCTGCCCTACAGGTGGTTCGAGGTTGGAGCCAGAGAGGGGAGCCATCTTGGACCTGGTCATAGAAATAGGTAACTGAGTCTGTGTGTTTTATTTCGATCTCGCTAGTTAACTTTTATGCCAAGAACCTCATTAATGAAACCAATGCACTGGCCGCATGGTGGAATTGGCGCCCACGAGGCAGCATTCTAGATTAGCTAGATTGAGTGGGAGCATGATAAAGATAAAGATAAAGGAAGTGGTGACAATTTGGGTCACAAAAGTACCTGGAGATATTGAAGGAAAGAGACGTTAAATTAATTAAAATGGGAAATTCAACTTCTACGGATAAGGAAATGGATCTGACTATTTTAGACAGTATAATTAATCAGAAAGGAAAACAGATAAAAAAGCTCAGTTATTACAATTCTTAAAGATTGTAGGCGAATATTGTCCTTGGTTTTGTGAACAAGAGTCTTCAAATTTACTTACTTGGGAAAAATTAGGAAGGAAGTTACAAAAAGTTTGTCTTTCTAATGAATTACCTGGAGGCATAGAAAATATTCAGAAAACTTGGATGGCTCTAGAAGTTTGTCTTTTTTAATATATGGGCCAGAGTTCGTGGCCCCCTGAAGACCTGTTAAAAGGCATTCAGAGAGCTATTAAATCTATTCAAATGGAAAATCCGCCTGAGGCTAAGTTAATTCCCTTTCCCTTGAGCCACTTAAAAACAAAGGCGCTAGGGGCCAAACCAAAGGTTAAGAATGTAACCTTAAACTTGCAAGATCAGGCTAGCCTGCAGGGAGATTATAGAGAGGAACATCATAGACAAGAAACCTCCGCAGTCCTAGAAAGTCCTCCAGAAGAGGTAGAGGATCTTCCTGGGGAGGAAAATCTGGAAGAGATTCTTAGAGGGGCACAGAGTTCTTCTCTGCCACGTGGCTTAGAAGCCCAATTTCAAAATGGCGACAGCGCAGAGTCTACCCATGACTTGCAGTCTGAGGGAGAAGAATCAGACGTTGAAATTCAGGACTTACAGAGAAATTTTAACAGGCTGCGCTTAACACCGCCTGCCCAGGCTATTTGAATTCAGCCATTACCTGCTAAATGGACAAAATTTAACAGGTACTCTGGATTAACAATGACTTTTCTTACCCCTTTCCAGGGAGGTATTAAGAAGGCTCAAGAATCAGGGGAAGATACTAGCGGTTTTCAACTTTTTCCAGTTTTTGAGCAAGTTAATGAGCAAGATCAGAGAGTTAGAGTTCATGCTGTAATCCCATTTAAAACCATTAAGGAACTAAAAAGTGCATGTGAGACGTATGGTCCGAATTAGCCTTTTGTACAGAGCCTGATAGAAAATATTTGCTCGCAGCCCCTTCCTCCTAGTGATTGGATTTCTTTAGCTAGATCTTGCCTGAGTGGTGGAGATTTCTTGCTCTGGCATACTTATTGGACTGATTTTTGTACTGAACAGGAAGAAAAGAATAGAAGACAGAATTTAGAAACACTGGTAGAAATGTTTTTAGGAACAGGTGAATTTGCTGATTTAGAAAGACAGTTAAATTATGAGTTTGTAGTATACAATCAAATAACTGATTGTGCGAAACTTGCCTGGAGGCAGATTGTCTCTAAAGACCAATTCAATTTAGTTCTTACCAAAATCAGGCAGGGTGCCAGTGAACCGTACTCAGATTTTGTAGCCCGATTGTACCAGGCTGCAAACAGTTCAATTGGGGACCTGGGGGCGAGTGAGTTTATTGTTAGGCAATTGGCATTTGAAAACGCGAATAAGTATTGTCAAGATGTTCTTAGGCCTCACCGTAAAAAAGGGACAGTTTCTGAGTTTATCCGCTTATGTCCTGACATAGACTCTACCCATTTGCAGACAGTAGCCTTAGCTGCGGCACTAAAAGAAACC
>NW_026013865.1:0-2517 GCF_001458135.2 Marmota marmota marmota | reverse complement strand
TATATATATATATATATATATCAACAGAGGGGGGTCTTCAAGGGCAAAAAGAGGAGTTTCATGGTGATCAAATTTTTCTCTCGCTTAATTATATCAATATTTGAAATGTTTATTGTGTTAATTGAAAATTGTGTCCCGGTTGTGATATCTTCATATAGTTTTAAGTAACTCTAGTACTTAAACTGAATAATTGAAATGAAAGACCTCTGCATGTGTGCATGTGAATCTAGGTATGAGTCATGATTCTCTAGAGGAACAGAACTAATAGCAGATACATATAATTATAAAAGTGAATTTATTAGATTAGCTTACATTATCAGAGGCAAGATAGGTCCACAGTGGCCATCATCAGTTTAAGAGCTGAAGAAACCTGCTCAGCTGGAAGTCTCAGAGAAAGACAGACAATTGATGCAGATCCAGTTTGAGGTTGAAGGTCTAGAAGCTCCTTTGGAGAGCTGCTGGTGTGAATCTGTTTTCTAATACTTTAAAGAAGGCAGAATGTGATATCCAGAAGTGATGGCACGAGCAGAAACCGTACACATTCAAGGGTTGGGAGTGCATATATGTCAGCTCCCCTTCTGCTCTTTATTCTATCCACCCCAGCCTGTTGGATGGTACTGCCCACATTCATTGCAAGTCTTCCCCACTAGACTTGTTGGGCCGTATGCCAATCATCTCTGTAAACTCTCTCATAGACACACCTAGAATTGTGTTTCACTAATTTTCTAGGCATTTTTTGATCCAGTCAAGATGACAGCAAAGATTAACCATCACAATCTATGTACATCTTATTTTTTTTAAATTTAAATTTCAATAGTTAATTGTCAAAGGCTTACTGTTAAATTCTACATTTTCCCTCTCCATGTACTGTTTTTATTTTATTTTTTAAGATTTCACATTTATAAACAGTGTGGAGTAAGAGAATTAGCAACAACCATGTTTGTGTTTTGTGTACACTTAGATTTATTTCCAATTTTGTGATCATTTCTGTGGGACTTGTTCCATTGCATTTTTCAATAAGCTGTTGCTACTATATAGCATTATATTTGCTTTGCTTCCTCCTTCTCTTCCTCTCTTCTTCTCTCTTTCCCTTACTTTCTTTCTTGTTTCCTTCTTTTTAGTGCTTTTAAATTGGATAGTCACAACTCTTAGTTAAACATCATTCAAAATTCAGGATATTTAAATTTTATTAGTACATAAAAGATCCTTCCACTCAAGTGAATATAAATTTATTCTCTTTTATCCAAATAAGTCATTCTTACTTCTCTAATAAATAGAATATAGATTTGTATGGATTCACATATTTTATTTGCAATATTTATTTCTTTTGATGCTGGTACATGTATATTTTTAATTTATAGAAGTGTTATCTCATAGATTGTATCATCTTATCTGTTCTTTTCCTCTAAGAACTGATTTTTGAAGACTTATTAATGCTTTTATATTTCCAATTTCCCAACTACTTTTAATTGCTACAAAATATTATTCTACAGTGTGTAGATGCACCCATCTGTTACCAATGCACCTAAATTGCATCCAACTCCTACCACTTCACAAAACAAGAATGCTGATAAATACTTCTTATGTATCAATTAATAGCTTCTTTGGGGTACATATCTAGAAGCAGAATGATAAGACAAAAAGTTCTGTGCACAACTCTTTGGTTGTATAGTGACAAGTGACTCACCAAAATAACCCCTGTAGCTCACATCCTCATGTACACATGGGTGAGGCCCTTAGTACTTTGCTAGACATAAAATCAGAAGTTATGGATGTTTTAATTTTCATCGTTTTGATTCACAATGATTTTAAACTTCTGGTGATTCTTCAGTTAACTTTGTGGGGAAAGGTTTCTTTTCTGTAAATATATTGTTTATGTACTTAGCTTACTTTCTCCATTAGGATTGGTATATTTTTTTTCCGGTTGATTTCATGAGTTAATTATATCTCTGCATCCTTGTATGCTTTGGACATTGCAAATATCATTTTCATTTTTGTCTGCTACTAATTTTACCATAGTATTATTCAATTGATAGAAATTTTGATCAAAAATATATTTTTTCTTTGTGGTTTGCACTTTTGAAATTTTATTAAAGCCATTCCTCATTCCTAGAATAGAAATATTTCCTCATATTACCATTATGATTTTACTTTTTGCCACAGTCTGGCTGGGCACAAATGCCACAGTCTGGCTGGGCACACAATCACGAGCCACCACACAGCTTGTAGATTCAAACAGCAACTCTTTATTCCCGAACTCACACCAGCCGTCTACAATCACGTTCTGGGGAAATCCACGTTCTCTGCCCAAATCCACCTCCACTGGGCTTCTATCTCCAAAATATACTGTCTGAATCCCGTGAGAACTCAAGGGGAACTCAGGCAGCAGGATATGCCCTATTCCCAGCAGGAATAATCTTAAACCTTAAACCTGGAACCTAAACCAGGAACGCCCTAATCCGCCTTGGTCCTTGAGCAAGGTCACCTACATTCAATGTCACTGCAACATGGGGTATG
>NW_026013864.1:0-2517 GCF_001458135.2 Marmota marmota marmota | reverse complement strand
TATCATTTCTTTAGGTATTTCTAAGATTTGTTCTGGGATGCAGCTAGATTATTTGAAAACAGTTTGATTTTTTTTGTTTGTTTGTTTGTTTTTTGTTTTTGTTTTTGTTAGGTGGAACAAGAGCAGTCTTTAAAGTAGTTTACATATGAACTATTGAATTGTTTCAAACCTGATTTTTTTTTTAAGTTGATAACTGTGGGTGTGTTGTTATAGGAGCAAACTATTTCTGTGGAATTAGTTTATTACAGTTGTGAAGAAGACATGGTAGAATGGTTGTGTGCCAGGTAAAGTAGACCAAAACCAGAAGAGTCATAGCAGCTCAAAGACAAGTTATTGTGTGTAAGCGATAAAATACACACACTGTCTCATCCTTTTCTGCCTCCCTTCTCTTCTTGCCCCTTACACAACATTTCCAGAAGAGTTACATGTATCGACTAAAAAATAATCAGGCCAAATAGTGAATGCAGTATATAATTCTTTGATAAATAAGGAAGGACCAGAAGTGACTATAAGTTTGTCCTTTGAGTGAATGTGGAGGTCCCAATTTTGGGAAGGAAGAGGAAGGATTATAAAGTATTATTCTGAGGTGATGGTAGGGTAGGTGAAAATATTCAGTGGGTAGTTGTAGAGGAAATAATTTATCCAGTGATAGAAATAATAAATGTCCCAACTTTCCTAGAGAAAAAGTAGCTAAGGAACACAGTACATATACCTCATTTTAAAACTGTAGAATAAAGGGACGCCAGCAAATGAAGTGAGAGCACAGTCAAGACAGTGGACTGTTTAGGAAGTTGTACAGACTTTCAAAACAGAGGAGAGAGGATAACCAATGATATTGAATTTAGAAAAGACAAAAAATAAGGCCTTCAAATCTGCTGAGAAAGTTTTTTTTTTTTTTTCCTCTTTTGGTGGTGCTGGGGATTGAACCCAGGGCCTTGTGCATGCAAAGCAAGCACTCTACCAACTGAGCTGTATCTCTAGTCCCCTGAGAAAGTTATTAATAAGTATTTGTAATAAACTTTTTGATAATTTTTGTACACAATATCAGGATAACAGTAACTTTTGAAGAAAATTATCTGGTGGTTAAAAAAAAAGTCCATTGAAGCTGAGCTTGGTGGCACACACTTGTAATCTTGTAATTCCAGCAACTCAGGAAGCTAAGGCAGGAGTATCTCAAGTTTGAAGTCCATCTAGCAATTTAACAAGACCCTGTCTTAAAAATAAAAGAACTGGAATGTAGCAGAGTGGTAGATGAGGTTCAATTTCCAATACCAAAAGAAAAAAAAATCCATTGATATCAAAGATCACTTTATACAGAAATTAAATGGTAGCAACTTAGTGAGGTCCTAAGCAACTTAGCAAGATCCTGTCTCAATAAAAATGAAAAGGGGGCTGGGGTTGTGGCTCAGTGGTAGAGTGCTCGCCTATCATGTGTGAGGCCCTGGGTTTGATCCTCAGCACCACATAAAAATAAATAAATAAAATAAAGGTATTGTGTCCAACTACAACTAAAAAATAAATATTTAAAAGATAAATGAAAAGGGTTCGGAGTGTATCTGAGTTTAATCCCCAGTACAAGAAAAAAAAAAAAACTAAATGGTAAAATGAATAGAAAGAAGATAATGAGTCAGAGTAGACAGAAGAGGCAAGCAAAGATCTTTTTTTTTTTCCCTTCAAGGGGATCAAAAACCACTTAATGAAAGATTGGAAAAAAAAGAAAGAAATAGTAACAATAAAGAGCAGTATCTTTTGAATTTTGAAAGTTTTCATGATTTTTAAAAATCTATTCCTATGAACTTCTATAGAACTGTTTTACTAAGTGCCAAAAGAGGAGTAAAAAATCTTATTGTATTGCTATTTCTTATGTATAGGAAGTTAAATCCTAAAATAGTAGCTGTCTTAAAATTTTTTAGCACTTAGCCCCAAATTGAGAAGGTATGCAATAAACAGAGGATGTTCACAACGAGTTAAATAGAATAGTTCCTTGGAATTTGAGCCTTTCTTTTGAAACTGAAGTGAAAGATGAAAAGATTGTAGAGAAGTAAAATTCCTTTGTTAAAATGAGGAAATAGATTATTATTCATACTAATAGCAATTGACAGTAATGATATTCATAATTTGTATTTTAAGATAATATATATTATGAGCTCTTTCATTACAAAAATGTAGATGGGAGCATCATGGTGTCTTTTATCGCTTATACTGCAATTGATAATCACAAACCTTAGACTTTTTGTGTTTTACAGTCTGTTGCCAGAATGGGCCAAACTGGAACAAAGTCTGTCTTCTCACAGAGTGGAAATAGTCGCGAGGTCACTCCAATTCTTGTTGCACAAACACAAAGTTCTGGCCCTCAAACAAGGTATTTATTGTGATGTTATCAGTTCCCATTGTTCATCTTTTCTTGCTGTAAAACCTTCTTCTTTATATTTTTGGGTATTGACCCACAAATTTCTAATGTAGCCAGACATGGTGGTTCATGCCTATAATTCAAGCAGCTTGGGTGGCTGAGACAGG
>NW_026013863.1:0-2517 GCF_001458135.2 Marmota marmota marmota | reverse complement strand
TTATGGTTAGGGCTAGGGCTAGTGTTAGAGTTTGGGTAAGGGTTAGGATTTAAGCTACAGATAGGGCTGGGGGACTGTTAGGTTTAGTGTTAGGTCTGGGTTATGGTTATGGTTAGGTTTGAGGTTAGTGCTAGTGTTTTCATTAGGGTTAGGGTTAGATTTAGAGTAATGTATTGGATTAGATGTAAGATTAGGTTTAGGGTTAAGTTTAGGTTATGTTTAAATTTAGGTTTAGGGATAGGTTTAGTTTTAATTTATGGTAAGGTTTAGGGTTAAGTTTATGGCAAGGGTTAGGTTTAGGGTTAGGTCGAGGGTTAGGTTTATGATTAGGTTTAGTGATAGGGTTAGGTTTAGGGCTGGGATTATTATTAGGGTTAGAGTTAGGGTAATGTTAGGGTTAGAGCTAGTGTTAGTTCTAGGGTTAAGGTTAGGATTAGGGCTAAGGTTAGGTTTATATTTAGGAATAGGGCTAGGGTTATGTTTAGGCTAAGGGTTAGGCTTCGAGCTAGGGTTATGTGTAAGGCGAGAGTTAGGGTTAGTGTTACATTTAGGATTATGGTTATGCTTAGTGTAGGTTTAAGCCTCAGATTAGGGCTAGGTTTTGTTTTAGGTTTAGGCCCAGGGTTAAGGCTATGTGTAATGTAATATCTAGGGTTCTGATTAGAGGTAGTTTTAGGGTTAGGGTTATGGGTATGTCTACTGTTAGGTTTAGGTTTTGGGTTAGGTTCAGGTTTAGAGCTAGGTTTAGTGTTAGTGTTAGGGTCTGTGTTCAGGTTTAAGGTGAAATCCAGAATTAGGACAAAAGTTAGGTCTAGGGATAGGGTTAGTGTTTGTTTTAGGTTAAGGATGAGGTTAGGGCTAGAGCTCAGGGATTTTTAGGTCTAGGTCTAGATTTATGGCTATATTTAGGATTAGGCTTAGGTCTAGGGCTAGTGTTAGGGTTAGGTTTAGGTATAAGTCTACCCATAGGGCTAGTTTTAGGGTTTGGCTTAGGGTTAGGGTCAGATGTAGACTGAAGGTTTGTGTTAGGGTAATGATTTGAGTTAGGGTTAGAGCTAGAATGAGGGCTAGGGTTAGGACTAATAATAGGGTTAGGGTTTGGGTTAGGCTATGGATTAGGATTAGGACTAAGGTTAGCATTATGGATAGGGTTTGGCTTAGGGTAAGTGATAGAGTTAGTGCTAGAGTTAGTGTTAGGGCTAGGGCTAGGTTTAGGTTTAGGTTTAGGTTTACTTAGGGTTAGGGCTCAGATTAGGGCTAGTTTTTCTGTTAGGTTTAGGGCTAGGGTTAGGGCTATGGTGAACATAAGAACTAAGGTCATGATTAGAGTTAGTATCTGTCTAGGTCTAGTGTTAGTGTTATCTTTAGGGTTAGTGTGATATTTAGAACTAAATTAGTGTTAGAATATAAGTCAGATTCTGGGTTAATTTTAGGATTAGGACATGAATTAGGGCTAGAAGGTTATGGCTAGGTTTAGGGTTATGGTTTGGTTTAGGTTAACATTTAGGGTTAGGACAATGGCTCGGTTTTGTTTAAGGGATACAGCTAGGGTTATAGCTAGTTTTAGGATTAGCGATAGTTTTAGGTCTAGTGGTAGGTTGAGGATTAGGGTTAGGGTTAGGGTCAAATGTAGAGTTATGGTTAGATCCAGGTTAAGGTCTAGGGCTAGAGTTAAGGCTAAGGTTAGGGCTTGTGTTAGGTTTATTGTAATGGATATGGTTAGAACTAGAAATAGGGCTAGGGGGAAAGTTAGAGTTAGTCTTAGGCCAAGGTTAGGGGTAGAGTTAGGGTTAGAGCTAAATTAGGGCTGGGTTAGTGCTAGAGTTAGTGGTAGAGTTAGGCCTATGGTTAGGGCTAGAGATATGGTTAGTGTTAGGGTTAGGGTTAGTGATAGGTTAGGGGAAAGAATGGAGTTATACCTAAGTTTAGGTCTAGGGCAAGGGTTAAAATTAGAGATAGGTCTAGAGTTAGGATTTGGGTTAGGATTAAAGCTAGGTATAGGCCTAAGTTGAGGACTAGTGTTTGTGTCAGGATTAGGGCTAGGATTAGGTCTGGGGTTAATATCAGGTCTGGGTTTATGGTTATGGTTAGTTTTAGGGTTAGGTTATGGCTAGGTCTAGTGTAAGGGTTAGGTTTAGGTTAAGGATCAGGTTTAAATCTAGGTGTATTATTAGGATCAGGGTTCGAGTAGGGTTTGGTTTATGTTAAGATTTAGGGTTAATGCTTGAATTAGTGTTAGGTATAGGGTTAAGGCACAGGTTAGGATAATTGATAGGGTTAGGTTTAGGGTTCAGGTTAGGTTTGCAGTAATGAATAGGGTTAGTGTTAGCAATAGTGTTAGCATTAGGCCTAGGGTTAGCATTTGGGTTAGGCTTTTCTTTAGGTTACGGGATAGGGTTAGAGCTAAGGTTAGGGCTAGGGTTAAGGTTAGAATTAGGACTAGGGTTAGGGTTCAGCCTAGGGTTAGTGTCAGGGTTAGGTTTGGGGTAAGTGTTAGCGTTTCAGCTAGGATTAGGT
>NW_026013862.1:0-10498 GCF_001458135.2 Marmota marmota marmota | reverse complement strand
TGTAAACCTAACACTAAATCTAACCCTAATTCTACACCTAAACCAAACACTAACACTAGCCCTAACCCTAATGCTAATCCTAAAACAAGCCCTAACCATAGGATTAGACCTAAAACAAAACTGAACCATAACACTAACCCTAAACTTTTACCTAAACCAAACCTTAACCTTACCTCCAGCCCTAAGCCTAGAACTAATTCGAGTCCTAATCTTAACCCTAAAACTACTTCTGAATGTGTCTCTGACATTAATACTAACCCAATCTCTAAACATCACCCTAAACCTAAAACTTACTCTAACTCTCGATCTAGTCCTAACCCTAATTCTAAAACTGGTTCTAATCAGCAACCTAGATCATACACTAGCCATAATCTTAAAACTAATGTTAACCAAAACTTAGCCCAAATCTGATATCTAACCATAGCTTTCACACTAACCCTAACCTAACACGAGCCCTAACCCTAACCCAAACCCTAGCTCTAACCTAGCTCTAACCTTATCTTTACCCTAGCCAAATCCCAACCTAATGCTAACCCTAGTCCTAAAATAATCCTGACGCTGACCCTAATAATACCCCAGCTTTTATTCTGACCCTTTCCCTAAACTTAGCAATTTAATTTTACCTAGCCATAAACCTAAACCTAAAAATATCACTTAATATAAACCTTCACCTGACAATAGTCCTAGCCCTAATTCTTGACCTATACCTAACACAAAACCTTGAATCTAGCCTTAATCGTAAACCTAACCATAACCCTAGCCCTAACCCTAAAGATAATCATAAAACTAGTTCTAACCCTAACCATAGCACTAAAAGAAAATCGAGCAACAGGCCTAACACTAACCTTAACTTAAAACAAACCCTAGCACTACACTTAGATCTAACCCTAGCCCTAATTCGAGTCCTAATCATAACCTTAAATATAACCGTGAACCTGAATTATATTCTAACACTGATCCTAGCTCTAAACACCATCCTAAACTTAAACTGAATCCTAACAGTAACCCTAGCCCTAAGTTGAGTTCTAACCCTAACCCTAAAACTAACCCAGACCTGGCTGATATCCTAAAACTAACACTAGCTATAAATATCACCCGAATCTTAAACCTAACACTAACACTTGACTAATCCTTACCTCTAACCCTAATGGTAACCCTAGTTCTTATATTAGCCATTGTCCTAACCTTAGCCTTAAACCTCACACAAAAACTAGTCCTAATCAGAGCCCTAAACCTAGCTTTAACCCTAACCATAAACCTAAACCTAGCCTTAACTCTATGCCTTACCCTGAGCAAAACCTTAAATCTAATGGTAATCCTAGACTTATCCTTAATCCTTAGGCTAACCAAATCCTAATCCTATTATCAGTCCTAACCCTAGATCTCATTCTAGCTCTAATGCTATCCCAAACCCTAACCCTAACACTGACCCTTATTCTGAACATAACATATACCCTAGGGCTAAACCTGACCCTAACCCTAAACCAAACCCTAACACTAGCCCTACTTGTAACCTTATGCCTAAACCTAACCCTACCACTATTTACAGACCTAAACCTAATCCTAAATCTAGCCTGAACTCTAGCTCTAGACCTAAACAAAATCCTAGCCCTACCCCTAATAAAAACCTTTACCTCACCCAAACACTAACTCAAACCCTAGACTTAAACCTATTCCTTATTCTGTCTGTAACCCTAACTTTAACTCTAACCGAAACACTGACCCTGCCCTTAACACTAAACCTACCTCTAAACCTGAAACTAACCAACACCTAAACCTAATTCTAGACCCAGCCATAACCCTAACCCTAAAACTAGCCTTAATCATAACCCTAGATCTTACATTACCCATAGCCCTAACCCTAGGCCTAAACCTAACACTAAAAATAGAGCTAATTTTAGGCCCAAACCTAGCCTTAAGCATAACCTTAACCCTAACACTAGCCCTATACTTAACCCTAGCCCTCGCCTTAGTCCTAAGATAGTCAAAGCCTAACCCTAACCCTAAACGTAAACCTAGACCTATCCCTAAAACTCACCCTAACCCTAGCCCAATCCTTAAACTTAACCTAGCCCTAAATCTAGCTCTAAACCTACCCATTACCCTAACCCTAAACCTAAACTTATTTACAATCCTGGCCAGAACCCTTATGTTAATCCTAACTTTAACTGGAAAACTAACCAGAGACATAACCCTAAAATTAACATTCAGCATAGCCCTAACTCTATATCAAACCATAAACCTAACCATAAATCTAAACATAACCATAGCTCTAATCCTAAAACTAACACTAATTCTACTCTAAACCAAATCTAAACCTAAACTAACCCTATCCTTTACCTTAACCCTAACCCTAATGTTAATGATAACCCTAGCCCTAACTCTAACCCTAATCTTAAACCTACTGTAATCCTATCCCTATACCTAACCCTAAACCTAGAACTAATCCTAGCTCAAAACCTAATCTTTATGCTAAACATAACTCTAAACCTAAAACTAACCCTAATTTTAACACTAACTCTAACCCTAAATCCAGGCATATTTTTCACCTTAACTCTAGTTCTAATCTAATCTCTAACCCTATCAATTACCCTAACTATAACCCTTACCATAATGCTAACCCTAAACCTAAACTAACCCTATCACTAATGCTAACCGTATCAATTACCCTAAACCAAACCTGAACCTTAAACCAAACCTAACTATACCCTAAACCTAACCCTAATGCTAATTTGAGCCATAAACCTAAATCCTTACCTAAGCCAAATACTTATCCTAATAATTCCTCGAGCTCTAAACCTGACCCTTACCCTAAACCTAACCCTTACACTAGAGGTAGCCATAAGCCTAACCCTAAAACTATCTTCAACCATAACCCTAAACCTGATATTACCCCTAGCACAAATCCTAGCCCTGAATATAAAATAAACACTAGCCCTCATCCTAGCCCTAAACCTTGCCTAAATCATAACCCTAACCCCAACCCGAACCCTAACTGTAATTCTAACCCTCACCCTATGTATAAATCTAGCTATAACGCCATTCTTTATCCTAAACTTAAAGCTAACCTTATCCTTATCACTAGGCCTAAGCGGAACACTAACCCTAGCCCTAATCTTAGCCATAATTACCCCTATGCAAATCCCTAACTCTAATTTTAGCCCTATCACTAACTCTAAATCTCACACTAGCCCTATTCTTAGTTCTAACCCTATCCCTCACCATAACTCTAACCCTGGCCCCAACCCTTGCCCTATCATTAATTCTAGCCTAATCCTAGATCTAAACCCAACTATAAATATAATCCTAACCCTAAGTGCAAGCCTAAAACTAACACTAGCCCTAACCCTAATACTAATTGTAAAACTAGCCCTAACACTAACCCTGGACTAAAACAAAACTGAACAATAGACCTAACCCTAAACCTTAACTTAAACCAAACCAGAAACTACTATAAGAACTAATCCTAGCCCTAATTGAGTCCTAACCATAACCTTAAAACTAACCCTGACCCTGATTCATATCCTAACACTCACCCTAGCTCTAAACATGATGCTAACCTTAAACCAAACCCTAACAGTAAATCTAGCCCTAATTTGAGTCCTAACTCAAACCCTAAAGCTAACCCTGACTCTGAATCTTATCCTAAAAATAACTCTAGTTCTAAATATCACCCTAACTGTAAATCTAACACTAACACTAGAACTACCCCAACCCTGACTCTAAAGCTAACCCTAATTGTAACCCTGGTTCTTACTTTACCTGTTGCCCTAACCCTAGCCCTAACACTAACACAAATCTAGCCCTAATTGGAGCCCTAAACCTAGCTTTAACCCTAAACTTGACCCTACCCCTACCCCTAACACTAGGTTTAACCCTATCCCTAAACCTAAGAAAAACCCTAACATTAATGGGAACCCTAGACCTATCCCTAATCCTCAGGATAATGAAAACTCTTGCCATATTAATAGTCCTAACCCTAGCCCTCATTCTAGTTCAAACATTATTCCAAACCTTAACCATAACCCTGAACCTTATTCTGACCATAACTCTAACCTAGGTCTACACCTGACTCTAACGCTAGACCAAAAAATAACACTAGCCTTACCAGTAAACTAATACATAAATCAGACCCTATCACTAGCTCTAGGCCTAAACCTAATCCTAAATCTAGCCTTAACTCTAGATCTAGACCTAAACAAAAACCTAGCCTTAGCCCTAACAATAAACCTTAACTTAACGCAATGACTAACCCTCCCCTAGACTGAAACCTAGTCCCACTTCTGGCTTTAACCTTAACTCTAACTCTAAACTGAACACTGACCCTGCCTTTAACACTAAACCTAACTCTAAACCTGACCCTAACCAAAAACCTAAACCTAACACTAGACATAGCCATAACCCTAACCCTACAACTAGCCCTAATCATAATCCTAGCTCTTACATTACCCATAGGTCTAACTCTATGCCTTAAACTAACACAAAACCTAGAGCAAATTCTAGGCCTAAATCTAGCCCTAAGAAAAACACCAAACCTAACCCTAGCCCTAACCCTAAACCTAAACCTAACCCTAGCCTTAGTCTCAAACTTTACTCAAAGCCTAACCCTACCATAAATATAAACTTAGACCTATAACTTACTCTAAACCCTAACCCTAGCCCTAAACCTAAACTTAACCCTAGCCCTAAACCTAGCTCTAAACCTACACCTTACCTAAACCTACACCTAAATGTATTGATAACCCTAGACTTAACCCTAAAAGTAACCCTAACCCTAACAAGAAAAATAACAATAGACCTAACCCTAAATTAACACTCGCCATAGCCCTAAACCTAGCTCAAAACCTTAACCATATTATAAACCTAAACATAACCATAGCCTTAACATTAATCTTAAAATTAAATCTAATCCTAAACTTAAACATAAACCTACATCGCACCATATCCATTACCCTAACCCTTATCCTAACACTAATGTTAACCCTAGCCCTAAACTTAACTCTAACCCTACACCTACCATAATCCTGTCCGTAGACCTATGGCTGAACCTAATCCTCGATCTAGCCCTAGCACTAACACTAGCTCAAACCCTAGCTGTTACCCTAAACATAACCCTAGCCCAAACCCTAACCCCAAAACTAGCCCTAATCCTAACTGTAACCATAGCCCAAACTCTAGCTCTAACTCTAGCCATTACCCTAATCATAACACTAAACCTAATGCTAAACCTAGCCCTAACCTTAACCCTAACCCTTACTCTATCCCTAGCACTGTTTCTAACCTGAAGCCTCAGCCTAGCCCTAAAACTTACTCAATCCCTGACCCTTACCCTTAACCTAACTGTAAGAAAATGATAAGCCTAACCCTAACCCTAACAATAGCCCTAGACCTAGCCCTAATCCTAAACTTAAAACTAGACATAACCTTAGCTCTAACCCTGTCAATTCATCTGAAAATAACCATAAACTTCACGATAACCTTAGCCCTAACACTAAACCTACTCTAACCCTAACTGTAAACCTAACCCTACACCTAACCATAAACCTAAACCTTCACATAGTCCTAACCCTAGCTTAAAACCTAAAAATTATGCTAAGCACAACAGTAACCCTAGTCCCAAATCTAAACCTAACCCTAACCCCCCCTAATGTGACATCTAAACCTGTTCATACACTTAACCCTAATGGTAACCCTAATCCTAGACCTAATCCTAAGCCTAACCCTATCCTTAGAACTAACCCTAGCTCAAATCCTAACCCATACCCTAAACCTAACCCTAACCTTAACCCTAAATCTAGCCATAATCCTAAACATAACCCTAGCCCTAACCCTAGCTCTAACCCTATCCATTACCCTAATGATAACCATAAACCTAATGCTAACCCAAGGCCTAACCCTAACCCTATCCATTACCTTAAACCTAATCTGAGCCCTAAACCTAACCTGAAGCCTAAACATAACCTTATCTATTATCCTAACTCTAACTCAAACCTAATGCTAATTTGAGCCATAACACTAAACCTCAACTTAACCCAAACGCAAAACCTGACTCTGACTATTATAATACCCCTAGCTCTCAACTTGAACCTCACACTAAACCTAACTCTGACACTAAACCTAGCCATAAATCTTACCAAAAAAACTATTCATAACCATAACCCTAACCTGATATTAACCCTAGCCCTAATTCTTGCCATAACCCTAACACAAACGCTAGCCCTCATCCTAGCCCTATAACTAACCTTGATCCTAACCCAAACCCTAACTCTAGCCCTATCCCTAATTCTATCCCTTGCCCTAGTTCTGAACCTTACTATAACCCCATCCCTTCACCCAAATCTAAACCTAACTCAGATTCTAGACTTAACCCTTGCACTAATGCTAGACCTGATCCTAGCCCTAATTTAGCCCTAGCCCTACCTCTAGCACTGAGACTAATTCTCACTCTCACCCTAGCCCTATTCCTAGATCTAACCCTATTCCTTAACATAACTGTAACACTTGCCCTAACTTTAGCCCCAACAGTAGCCCTAGCCCTAACCCTAGAACTAGCCATAACTTTAAGTCCAACCTAACCCTAAGCCTAAACATCACACTAACACTAGCCCTAACACTAACACTAATCCTAAAACCAGCCTTAATCTAGTTCAAACCCTAAAACAAAACCGAGCCATAACCCTAACCCTAACCCTAAACCTAACCATACACCTAGCTGTAACATTAGCCCTAATTCCAGTCCTAACCTAACCCTAAAACTAACCTTGGGCCTGAATCTGACCTTACTCTAACCCTAGCTCACACATCACTTAAAAGTATACCTAACCCTAAAACTAGATCTAGCCCTAACAGTAACACTACAAGTAGCCCTAATCATAACTCTAGTTCTTACATTAGCCTCAGCCATAATCCTAGCCCTAACCCAAAACCTAGCCCTAAACTGAGCCCTACACCTCGTTTAAACCCTAACCCTAACCCTAATCATTACCCTAAACCTAATCCTAACCCTAAAACTGGCCCTAACCCTAAGACTAACCGTAGAATTAATCCTAACCATAATCCTGGCCCTAACTCTAGCTCTAAACCTATCCATTACCCTAAACATAACCCTAATCCTAAACCTAGACCTGACACTAAACCTAACCGTCATGCTAGCCCTAACAATAGCTCAAACGCTAAAACTTACCCTAAATCTAACCCTAGTAATAACCCTAGACCTAACCCTAACCTTAACCCCAGCCCTAATCCTAACATAAACCTAGCCCTAACATATCTATTACCCTAAACATAAGCCTAACCCAAACATAGCTCTTAATATAGTTCTAACCTCACCCAGTACTCTAACCCTAATTATAAATGTCATGATAACACTAACCCTAACCCTAAAACTATTCTAACCCTAACTGTAAACTAAACCCTTGTCCTAACTCTAAACCTACACTAACCCTAACTTTAAACCTAATGCTAGACTGAACCATAAACCTAACCCTTGCCGTAGTCCTAATCCTAGCTCAAATCCTAACAGTTACGCTAAACCTAACACTAACCTTAGTCCTAAACCTAAATCTAACCCTATCCATTTAGGCTTAACCCGAAACCTATAGCTAAAACTAACCTTATTCTTACCTAAACCTAACCTGAACACTAAACCTAACCTTATCAATTTGTCGAACCCTAACCCTAACCCTATTGCTAATTCGAGCCCTAAAACTACACCAAAATTTAACTCAAACTCTGAACAAGACACTTACTCTAATAACACACCTAGCTCTAAACCTGATCCTTACCCTAAACATAACCCTTAAACTAGACCTAGCCATAAAACTAACACTAACATTATCCCTAACCGTATCCCTAGACCTGATATTAGCACTCTACCTAATTCTTGCCTTAAACCTAACAGAAAGCAGAGCCCACATCGTAGCCCTAAACCTAGCCTTAACCCTAACCTGAACACTAACCCTAGCCTAAACCCTAATTTCAACCCTCGCCCTAGTTCTGAATCTAGGTATAAACACATCCTTTCCCCTATCCCTAACCCTAACACTATAACTAACACTAAACCTAGCCCTAACTCTAGGCCTAATCATAACACTAACCATAGCTCTAATCCTAGCCCTAAGTTTTTGCTAACTCTAATCCTAAAGCTAACCTTAGCACTAAGACTAAACCTAACTGTAGCCCAAGACCTATTTCTAGTACCAACCTTATCTATTACTTAACCCTAACACTAGCCCTAACTTTAGCCCTAAACCTAGCCATAGTCCTAAAACTAGAACTAACCCTAACTCTAAATCTACCCTAACTATAATCCTAAACCTCACCCTAGCACTAGCCCTAAACCTAATTCTAATTAGAAAACTAACCCTAACCCTAGCCATACCCACAAACAAAACTGAACTATAGCCCTAATCCTAACCCTTAACCTAAATCTAATCCTTATTCTACACCTAGTCCTAACCCTATCCCTACAACTAATACTGACCCTGACTCTGACTCTAAAACTAACCCTACCTCTAAACATCACCCTAACCCTAAACCTAACCCTAACACTAGACCTAACCATAATCCTAACCCTAAAACTCTCTCTAAGTGTAAAGCTAGTTCTTATATGAGCCAGAGCCCTAAACCTAACACAAAACCTAGCGCTAATCTGATCCTCAACTCTATCTTTAACACTAACCCTAACCCTAAACCTAACACTAACCCAAAACCTAGCTCTAAACATATTCCTTACCCGAAGCCAAACTCTCACCCTAAGGCTACCATAGTTCTAACCGTAACCCTTAGCTTACCCCAAATTCTAACTCAATTACTATTCCTAACCCTAGACCTAATTCTGTGAATAACCCTAAAACGAAGCCTAAACCTAACCCTTCCCTTATTCTGACCCTAACACTAACAATAGGTCAAAGCCTGAACTTAACACTAAACCAAACCCTAACACTAGCCCTACCAGTAAACATATACCTAAAACTAACCATAACACTAGCACTAGACCTAAACTTAATCCTAAATATAGCCATAACTCTAGCCCTAGTCCTAAACAAAAACCTAGCCCTAGCCCTAAAATAACCATTAACCTAAAGCAAAGACTAACCCTAGCTCTATACTTAAACCTAGTTCTAATTCTGACCCTAACCAAAACCCAATGCTAGCCCGAACAATGATGCTTATGCTAACATAAACCCTAGCTCTAAACCTTAACCTAACTGAATACTTAAACCTAACACTAGAAATATGTATAGCCCTAACACAAAAAACTAGCCATAACCATAACGCTAGCTCTTACATTACCCATAGCCCTAACACTACCCATAAACCTCACACAAAACCTAGCCCTAATACAAGCCCTAAACTTAGACCTAAGCATAACCTTAACCCTAACCCTAGCACAAACCCTAAACCTAATGCCTGCCCTAGATCAAACCCTAGCTCAAACTCTAACCCTTACACTAAACATAACCCTAGCTCCAACCCTAACTCTAACCCTATCGCTCATCCTAACTGAAACCATAGCCCAAATCCTAGCTCTAACTTTATCCATTACCTTAAACATAAAGTTAAACCTAATGCTAAACATAGCCCTAACCCTAACCCTAACCCTAACTGTAGCCATGATTCTAAACATAACCCTCGCCCTAGCCCTAACCCTAACTCAAACCCTAACACTTACACTAAAACTAACCCTAACACTAGCCCAAGTTGGAACCCAAACCCTAGCCCTAATCCTAACCTTAACCTAAGCCCTGACACTAGCACTAAACATATTCATTACTCAACATATAAGCCTAAACCAAATACTAGCCCTAGGCCTAACCCGAACCCTATACCTAACACTACCCTAAACTCTAAACCTAACCTAAACTGTAAACCTAACTTTATCCATTACTCTAGCCCTAACCCTAACCCTAAGGCTAATTTGAGCCCTAACCTTAAACCTTAACCCAAACCAATCCTTAACCCATACTCTGACCATAATAATAATAACCTAGCCATATATCTGACCCCTATGCTAAACCTAAACCTTACACTAGACCTACCCATAAACCTATCCCTAACTCTATCCCTAACCATAATCCTAGACCTGACAGTAGCCCTAGCCCTTATCCTAGCCCTAACCCTAACACAAACACTAGCCCTCATCCTAGCCCTAAACCTAGACTTAATCCTAAATGAAACCCTCACCTAGCTCTATCCCTAAATATAACCCTTGCCCTAGCACTTAACCTATCTTTATAACCCCAATCCTTCCCCTAAAACTAACCCTAACCTTAGCCCTAACCATACACCTAACCCTCACCCTAATCATAGCGCTAATCCTAGCCCTATTTGAACCCTAACCTTAACCCTACCCCTAAACCTAGCCATTGTTCTAACACTAAATCTTAATCAAAACCAAACCCTAACCCCAGAACTAGCTGTAACCCGAGCTCTAATTCGAGTCTAGGCCTAAAACTGTCACTCTGACTCATATCCAAACACAAATCCTAGCTCTAAA
>NW_026013861.1:0-2517 GCF_001458135.2 Marmota marmota marmota | reverse complement strand
AAAAAAAAAAAAAAAAAAATAAAACCAATACACAGCCATTCCTGAGCATTTTAAGAAATAATAATAATAGTAAAATGTAACTTAGGATATACATTTGTGTTAACCCCCCAAATAAGTAAGTCTGGAGGCTACAAAAGAGAGATTCTTAGGAAGGTATGCCTAATAACTATCAAGTGAAACTGCTCAGTCAGAAGGTTTTAGTCAGTTTAAGGCCTACAGATCTTCCTAACCTCCTACACAGGTAGGATTAATATTTTCTAACATGATTATCTAGCCCTAAGTGACAGAAATAAAGGGTTCTCTCTCTTTTTAAAAATATTTTTTAGTTGTATATGAACATAATACCTTTACTTTATTTATTTTATGTGGTGCTGAGAATCGAACCTAGGCAAACACTCTACCACTGAGCCACAACCCCAGCCCCAATAAAAGGTTCTCTACTAGACACAGAGGTCACATCAGTAGAAAGGTTTTAGAGATCAGATGACACTTAAGTAGCTTAACTACATCTTATGGTGATGGACATCTGTAACATTAAAAGTTAACTGTTGTGTTTGCATTCCTGATAACTCTGGCTATGTTAAAGATTTATGTCCCCAAATAAAGGCCTTGTACTCTCCAACCTTGTTATAGGGACAACTTCTTAGCCCTCACACCTCCTGGTGAGAGATTATTGGCTTATCTCACTTAATAGCAGGTATTCTAGCCTAAACAGCTCATTGGTAAGTCCATACTCATATGAGCCCTTGACACAAATGGGCTATTCAATTTGTTTCCCTACTAGCCTCCCTGGGGTTATGGCAAGCTTCACCACAGAAACTGCAGGAATAACCACAACCATTACCTATTTTCATCAGCTCTCCAATCAGCTGATAGGGGATATCCAACAAGTAACTGAGTCTATACTAACCCTCCAGAATCAACTGGACTCCTTAGCCTCTGTGGTCCTATAGTAAAACAGCTATGGACTGGACCTGTTAATAGCAGAGAAAGGCAGACTTTGTCTATACCTACAGGAGGAATGCTGTTTTTATGTCAATCAATCTGGTATAGTCAAAGATGAGATAAAACAACTCCAACAGGACCTTGAAGGTCAGAAACAACAGCTCTCCTCTGTTGGAGGATGACAGTTAAGTAACCCCCTTCTTCAGTAACACTTTCTTTCCTGACCCCTTTCCTTGTCATAGGCCTTTTACTAATGTTTGCCCCCTGCATCATTAAATTTGTTCAAAACCAGATTCAAAAAAATCTCTAACCAAACATTTCTAAAGTGCCTTCTCTATGCCAAACATCATTCTAGACACTTTGGATTCATGTGATGTTTGACAGAGACCCACATGACGTTCTCCATCAAACCCACAGACAACTGTGCTTGCACCCATTTTCCCCCCTCTTTACTTCCTTATAGAAAGGGCATCTCTCTTACTGAAGGCTGCTATTGTACTTGTGCTCTGGATCCCAGCTCCTCCCTTGGGCATTTTATCTTGTCCTTTCATTAGCACCAAAAATATGCATGTGACTCTCCCATTGCTAACACAATAACAACTTCCCCCTACATCATTCTCTGGGTCCTACACCCTTTTTCTGCTCCCCTTTCAAATGAAAAAAATATATATGCTTTTTTACTAAGGATTGAACCTAGTAGTAGTCTACCATTGAGCTACACTCCCAGCACGTGTTTTTTTTTTTTTTTCCAGCAGGGTCTTACTAATTTGCTGGCCTCAAACTTACCATCCTCCTGCCTCAGCCTCACAAGAGGCTGGAATTACAGGCATGCATTACTGTGCTCAGTTTCTTGACCCTCTTTGAATTTTCTATACCAAACTATCAAGTACAGTGGATTCTACTTTTGAATTTGTCCTCATTGTCTTCTCTCTTTTCATCTCAACTGCCACCACCTCATTTTATATTGCCATCATCTCTTGCCAGAGATTACTAAACAGTCTGCTCACCAATTTCCTTGTTGCCAGTTTTGCTTCCCTCCCATTATGCTTTACCTTCTTACAGAATTCTCTTGCATGAAATTTTCACTGGCTCTCTATTTGCAGTGAAACTAAAGCCTATCATGTCCTTAATGTATTTCTAAAACTTGGCCTCTACCAACCTTCTCAATTGAAGGCTTCCACTGTATGCTTACAAAATTCAGTAATGCTTAGCATATTTACTGGTTCAAAACCAAATGGCATTTTTTTTCTTACACATTACTAAAGAGAAAAACTGTCTTATTGACTGCTGCATTCCCAGAACCAAGAACAGTTCCTGGCACATAGTAGGTGTGTAGTAAGTATTTATTAAATGAACAAAAAACTATATGTAACCAGGTGTGGTGGTGCACATCAGCACATCAATACTCCTAGCAATTTGGAGACTAAGGGAAGATGGATTACAAGTTAGAGGCCAGCCCAGGCAATTTAGGAAGACACTGTCTTAAAATAAAAATTAAAAAATAAAAAATAAAAAAAGAAAGCTGGGGATGTAGCTCAGTGGGAGAATACCTCCCTAGTGCTGTCTCTTATA
>NW_026013860.1:0-2517 GCF_001458135.2 Marmota marmota marmota | reverse complement strand
TGCGCAATCCCTTACCACCCTATGAGAGAGATCCACGTGGCGGCTTGGGATTGGGATGCGGGGGACTTTATTAAGCTGTGCTTGGGTGTGGCGGCAGGCGGGTGCTAGAAGATGATACATGACTCAAGGCCTGAATAAACTGCTGAAAGAAGAATCCTGTGTCGTGTTTTCCCTTGCCGGCGAGGGGTCGCGACAGGTGCACATCTGGTGAGACCCAGGACCAAGCCAGGCACCCTGGCAATGGTCTTACCTGATCAATGGTGATTGGGCACCCACGGAGCAGGAGACCTGCAAGTGCCAGAAAAAGGCACAAAAGGAAGGGGAGGAAGGGGCCATGTGAAGTCCAGGAGAAGCCAAGGGGCACCATGTGGAGCCAACTTGCGGGCCCAAGCAAGGGGCCCCATGGTCAGACCCAACAGGAAGAAAGTCCTTGCAATGCCAAGGGCAATGAGAAATGCGGTCAGGGGTCAGGCAAACACACAGGCACAGAGACCAGAGCAAAAAGGTCAGGGTTAGGAAGGGCCAGGTTGCAGTAGGTCATATAAAAAACATAAACTGGAGGGAAGTGAAGGGATTGCTCAGGGCTGGGTTGGAGCAAGTGCATGTTAACTGCAAGGGCTCAAGTTTCAGGCACTGTGGGGGACTCAGGCAAGTGGCAGGGATGTATTTCCCTTACAGAGCATTCAGGGCACAGAGGCGAGCCAATTTTGCTCATCTGCCCCTCGTGAGTAGATCCACAGAGAGGGTCCTGGACAAAAGGTGGGGCCAAAGAGGTTACAGTGAGAGGATACGTGGTGTGGAGAAGTGGGGAGATAGGTGGTCTGCAGGACCCATTCCAGCAGCAGTGGTAGGATGAAATAAGTGGAGTGGAGGTTCTGGAGAGTGCCAGGATACCACAGCATAAGGGGATCAGAGGGGACTCACAGGAGGGGGCAGGCAAAAGGTGCCACTGGAAACAAAGGGACAGGCAAAGGGTTTTCAAGAAGGGGGAGAACAGCTCAGGTTCTCAAGCAAGGAGCCAGGCCTAATAATGGAGAGCCAAGTGCTAGAACCTGGGCCTGGGTGAATGAAAAGAAACATGGAGGGGGCACAGCAGGAGGGGAAAAAGTGGATTGGGTGGCACAGGTAGACAACGGTTCAAGGACCAGAGACACTTCATGGTGTTAGGGTTTGGGAGCAGGGCCCCAGCTGAGGGAGGCCAAAGGGGGCAGGGAAGGGGCAGCGCTTCATTTTCCAAAGGGAGACTGAAAGGCCAACTTTCGTCATCAGAGGTTAAAACGCACACACAGAGAGCAGTGACAAAGATGAAGCACTTTATTGTAAACTGGTGCTAGCTTATATAAAAGTGAAAAGTCAGTTATCTTAAACCAGGAGGCTCCTGGGGCCCATCATAGTAAAGGTCATCACTTACGGTGCACACATGTCCGCCCTGCATAAGATTCATGGGGATCATGAACTGTTCACGAGCATGGAAGATGGGAGGACCAATTAGAAAATTTTAAAAACAACTTTTTATCTGTTCACTGGAAATTTTCCCGCCACAATGATGCATTAGGGGCTCCTTATCTGAAAGGCCCAGGGAGCTCTTAGCCACCCACTGGCAATTTGCCCGCTGCCATTTCTGAAAGGCCCGGGGAGTTCTTAGGGAAAATCCCTACATTCCCTCTTTTTTGTTATTATATGGAAAGGGATGTAGATTCATTCTAGCTACTTCCTGCTGAGTGGGGATGTCACTGGGGAAGGGGTCTGAAGGAGTGAAGTTAGGAGTCCCCATAGGAGAACTACTAAGATTGGTATAAGGTCAGATGTGACATCACAAAATGTTCCCTGTAGCCAAAGTCCATTATCACTTCAGTCCAGTGGGTATAAGTCTCTATGGCAGGTACAAGCCAGGCATCATCAGGTATCACTCTCAAGAAGGTATCCCAGGAATTTTTGAAGGGTTTTTCAGCATTTTGAGGGAAGTTCTCTGGAGAAGGCGGTTGATTCATCTGTGGCTAGAAGCTGATAATTTCTAATTAGAAGCTGGTTATAAGTTTGGTTATATATTTTACCTACTTGAGTTTGAATAAACTTTATAATACATGGTAAAAACAGACGCATTAAAAAGATTACACATAGTAGTTCAAGGATAGGCCATACCCATGCCAGAAGGGGAGTGGACATTAAGAAAGAGAAAAGGTTTTGACGTGTTGGGGTCCTTAAGGTGGCTGCCAGGTCAATAAGCTTAACAACATTGTCTTCTACAAGACCCGATTCATTGATATAATAACAGTATTCTTCCATAAGGAAAAGACAGGTTCCGCCCTTTTTGGTGGTGTGTAAATCTAGGGCCCAATGATTCTGAAGGGTGACTTGTGCCAATGAGGTGAACTGTTTTTGAAAGGATGTTAGAGATTCTGCTGTGGAAGTAAGTGCTCCTTCAAGTTTTGAATTAATGTCCTTGACAGCCCATAGGGAATGACCTAAGTCTCCTCTCGATAACTCTGCACTTGTTGCTGAGGCTGTTAAAGAAAT
>NW_026013859.1:0-2518 GCF_001458135.2 Marmota marmota marmota | reverse complement strand
TCTCACTGAGTTGCTTAGCCCCTCACTTGTGCTGAGGCTGGCTTTGAATTTGCAATCCTCCTGCCTCAGTCTCCTGAGCCGCTGGGATTACAGGCATGTGTCATCTTGCCCAGCCACACCAGTTATCTTAACAAAAAGGATGTGATAAAGGAATTGACTGATCAGGTATTAGAGGCCTGAAAGACCTCAGGGAGATAATAACACAGATAATGGCTGCAGGAAGCAGCTTGTAACCCAGGGTGCAGAAAGCAAAGAAGATTGGACAAGGGTATCTAGAAGCTTGGAAAATATTTCCATAGAACTGGGACCCAGACCTTGTGGGAGGATTACACTATAGTTGAATTGTCCACAAAAAAAAAAAAAGTGTGTCAAAATCCTACCTCTTGGTACCTCTAAAAGTGACCTTATTTGGAAGTAGGTTCTTTACAGAGTAACTGAGCTCAAATAAGGTCTTCAGGGGGGGCCTGATGATCAACATGACGGCGTTCTGAAAGAAGGGAGAAATTTGAACACGGAGACTGACACACACAAAGGAAAGACAAAGTGAAGACACACAGGGAAAGGGCCATGTGTGTCCAGAGTGGTTCTTGGCATCTACAAGCCCAGAAAAGCCCACAGAACCTAGACGAGGCAAGGGGGGATTGTCCTCTAGAGCTCACACGTTCATCTTGGAGTTCCAACCTCCAGAACTATGAGGTGAAATTTTCTGTTTTTAGCCACCCAGTTTTTGATTCTTCGCTATGGCTGCCAAGAAGATAGTGAAGAGACTCCACTCACCAGATACAAAATATATACCCCAAAGCCACGCCCTCAATGTCCCACCTGCTCCAGCCACAGCCCACCTGCCTTCAGTTCCCACTCAATTAATCTCATCAGGTGATTAATTCACTGATGGGGTCAAGGCTCTCAAAGCCCAGTCATTTGTCCTCTGAACCTTCTTGCGTTGTCTCACACATTAGATTCTGGGGGACACCTCGCATCCAAACCATGACACACTGTTCGCATGGTGCCGGCAGTCGAAGAACACAACACAGGATGCTTCTCTCTCCTCCAGCCTTCGGTCTCCCTCTTGCTTGTTCTTTGGCTAGTCCTGCATACTCAGGGGCCAGCTGTCCATGGGAGAAACATGGAGTGCTGGGCCCCACGGTCACAGAGATAACCATGGCCGAAGGATGGGAGCTGAGATACAAGTGGTGAAACCAACATGGCACATGAGAACTTGGACTGGGGGGGAAAAAAAAAAAGACACCTTCCTTTTTATTCACCTTTCTCCAACATCTATTATTTCCTCCCCTTGTGAATATAGGCCAAAAATAAATAAATAAAATTGCAGTAGTAGTAGCAGGAGCTGTGACTTTCCAACTCATGTTTCCATAGCACTTAGAGTCCCTGCCGACGTTTCAAGTTGTCATTTGTGCTATCATCACCACCTTAAAATTGTAGTGCATGTTGACTTGCTACAGCCTCTGGCCATTAACTGTGCTGATACTGAAGCAAACGTATTACTAATGCAAGTCTTTTAATGTCTTTTAAAATGTGTGGTTTTCCTTTGTGTTTCCACTGTTGTTGCTGTTTATGCATTGAAAAATCTTACTTGAGAAAGAGGTCAAAGATTTCACCAAACAGACAAAGGGGTTACCTCAACAAGGCTGTTGTGAACCAAGCCATGCAGAGCTCTTAAAAGAGGGCCTGGCATATAGTAAGTATGCCAACCATGGTTCCAGGATCCCGAGATACAAGACTCATGAATGCGCAAGTCCTTATATAAAATGGTGGAGCATCTAGATAAAACCTGTGATGTGTGCATCCACACATTTCAGATCATCTCTAGATGACTAATAATAAGTAGTACAATGTAAATTCTCTGTAAGCAGTTGTTAGGATTTCTTAGGGAATAATAGCAACAAAAAAAGTCTGGCCCGGCACGGTGGCACATGCCTGCTATCTCAGCGGCTCGGGAGGCTGAGACAGGAGAATGGTGAGTTCAAAGCCAGCCTCAGCAAAAGTGAGGAGCTAAGCAAATCACTGAGACCCTATCTCTAAATAAAATGCAAAATAGGGCAGGGATATGCTCAGTGATCAAGTGCCCTTGAATTCAATCCCCCATACCAAAAATGAAGAAGAAGGAGAAGTCTGTACATGTTCAGTACAGACACAATGTTATTTTTCAAATATTGTCAATCTGCCATTGGCTAAATCTGCAGATGCAGAATCCAGATGCAGAGGGTCAACTGTATAAGTGATATATTGAAGAGATGCCTTTAGTTTATTCCTTTTCTCTAGGTTCCTGGAAATAGAAGTCACCGTCTTCCAGGAACATGGTGTTTAAATTGTGTTTCTTGTGTCCTTGGGAGTTCTAGTTACGTGCATCCCTGGTGGCTATGCAAGATGAGGAAGGTGGTGAGCAGGCAGCACTTTGCTCCTACCCCTTAAGACAGGAGCTTTTCTTTCTATCTTTATTTTCTTTTCTTTCTTTTTTTTCTTTCTTTCTTTCTTTCTTTTTTTTTTTTTTTTTTGG
>NW_026013858.1:0-2518 GCF_001458135.2 Marmota marmota marmota | reverse complement strand
GAAAAGATGCACAAATATGCTACAGATATAGAAGCAATTTATATGGTGCAACTATCCCCTAGTCCAATATGTCTCAGAAGTGAATACATGTATTTTTCTATAGGAGAGAGAGAGAAGGAGGAAGGTAGACAAATTTGAAACCTGGTAATGATTATTGCAAACATGAAAGGTCCCTGAGATAGATATCAGCTTGTAAAGGTTCTCTTGGGAATCTGAGTGAACCTGAGGGACAGATATTATCTAGTAGTGGAAGTCTATGCTGATGAGTTACATGCTTCAGTCTTCTTTTCTGAGATACTGAAAATTAGAGTGGGAGTGGATGGTAGTTGTATTCCCTTTTGAAGCCTGGTCTTAACACAGATGAATAAATTCCAGAGGGAGCTTCTTCTGGCACTTGCAGGAACAGAAGCAATACAAGGTTAGAGGGACTTTGATTCTGAGTCTGATTTTAAAGCATTTTACTGTTCTTTCTTTAAGGTAAATTTGCTCAGAATACATACATAAAGAAAGAAAAATAAATAAAAGCCTTATTTGGGGTATTGTTTTCTGAGCCCCAAGAAAGCCATTGTACTCTTTTTATCCAATCACCAATTCTTACCTGAGCCTTTGGTAATAACTGATCTACTTTCTATTATATGATTTTTATCTATTCTAGAATTTGGGTAAAAGGAATTATGCACTAGATAGGTTTTTTGTATCTAGCATTTTTCACTTAATACAGTGGTTTTACCCTGTAGTTGCCTATGAATGATTTGTTTCATTGTTTTGTTGATTGCATGTTCCATCATGAACACAATTTATTCATTCATTCACCAGTTGATACATATTTAGTTTGTTTCCAATTTTGGTTTTCAATTATATTATGAAGGAAAAATTGGGGTTCATTTCTTGTACTAGGGATGATCAATTGTTCCAGTATCATTTTAATGTAAATGCCTTTTTCATTTTAATATATTGAACACTTGATCAAATATTATCTATATATGTGTAAGTCTATTTCTGGACTCTGTTTTGTTTCACTGAGCCATATGTTTATTCTTATGCCCAAATCACACTGATTTAATTACTCCAGCCTGTGTAGTAGTCTTAAAATCAGGTAGTGGAATTTTCCAAATTTGTAACATTAAAAAAAGTTTCAACAATATTTGGTAATTTGCATTTCCACATAAATTATGGATTCACTTTTCCTTTTCTATAAAAAATGCTTCTTGGAATTTTAATTGGTATTTTACCAACTAAATGTTTCAATTCAGAAAGAACTGATGTCTTAATGATATCAAGACTTTTGACCTAAGAACCAAAGAGTCTCTGGTTCATTTATTAAGGTCTTAAACAACAATATTTTATATAGTCTGTGTATGGTATTTTTAAAGGATAACCTTATTTTATATATTTTAATACTATTATAAATGGTATTTAAAATATATTTCTATCTGTTCATTCCTTCTATTTTTAAAGTCCATTTATTTTGCAGGTTGACTTTGTATTCTATGGTCTCTGTAAACTTGCCTTTTAATTTTAGTGAGTTTTTATACAGATAACTTAGGACTATCATCATAGGCATTCATGTCACACGTGAATAAGGTCAGTTTCTCTTGTTTCCCACTGTTTGCCATATGTATATTATATATGTGTAGAGATTCTTTACAGATTTTTTACTCAGGATAAAAATGTCATTAATTCCAAGTTTGCTAAAATTATTTTGTTTTCTAAATTTTTTCTTGCTTTCAGAAACATGGATTATTTTATTAAAAACTACATTCTTCTCCCTTCCCTTCTCTTTCTCCAATCTATTTCTCCACTTCTAGTACCTTGTCTATTGGCACTTAACTTCTAAAGAAATCCATCAGTATGAAAAGACAAGGAAAGAAAGGACCACAAGCAATGCAGGTCAACTCAACTTTAGAAGAGGTAACAGCTGCAGCAGATGGAATGTCAGATAACGAATTCAGGATATACATGCTTCAGATGATCTGGAGTCTCAAGGAAGACATTAGACAGCAAAATCAGACAATGAAAGATCACTTCGACAATGAATTACACAAACAAATCCAGTCAGCAAAAGATCAACTATACAGGGAGATAGAGGTTATAAAAAACAAACAAACAGAAATCCTAGAAATGCAGGAAGCAAAAAACCAACTTAAAAACTCAATTGAGAATACTACCAGCAGAGTTGAACACTTAGAAGATAGAACATCAGACAATGAAGAAAAAGTATTTCAACTTGAAAAGAACAAAGACAGCTCAGCAAGACTGTTAAGAAACCATGAGCAGAACATCCAAGAAATATGGGATAACATTAAGAGACCAAACTTAAGAGTCATTGGGATACAGGAAGGTATAGAACTCCATACCAAAGGAATGAGCAATTTATTCAATAAAATAATATGAGAAAACTTCCCAGACTTGAAGAATGAGACAGAATCCCAAATCCTAGAAGCCTACAGGATGCCGAATGTGCAAAATCATAAGAGATCCACACCTAGACACATTATAATGAAGATGCCCAACATAC
>NW_026013857.1:0-2518 GCF_001458135.2 Marmota marmota marmota | reverse complement strand
GGGGGGGGGGGGGTGGAAGAGCATCCTAGAAGAAATGGGTTTGTTTGCACAAGGAGAAACTCAGAATGTTCCAGAGAGTCTTGGTGCTTCTCTTTGGAAGGTATTGCTTTTTTTGCCATGGTGGTAGCCTTTGCTTCAGCCACCAGAAGTGTTTGTACGGCAGCTCGATGTGACGGAGGGAGAGGGCGGGTCCTGGCCCAGGGACCAGGTTTCTCCTGTGACAAGTGCTGCATCCTAACCTACAAGTGTCTGACAGGCCTGTACCTACCTCAAGGACAACAGCCAGCGTTGGGGGAGCCCAGGATCCCCTCTACCAGACAGCTGTGGTCATTGCCCAGCGAGCACGGACAGCTCCACTTTCGAGAGCCAGTGGAGGGAGTCCGCTCATTGGTGCCACTTCCTATTTGGAAAAGAAAAGAGAACCTCATTCATTTTGATGATGGATTTGGTCCCTCGTGGGACCCCAGGGCAACATTCGAGTAGAACAAGATGTCTTTCATGAACCAACAGCTGGGGCATGCTTGGCGGCGGCAGCTGGGATAACATATTCACTGCTAATTGATTGCAAGGTCACTCCTGAAACCCACAAGCCCAGCTCGTGAGAGGTCCACGAGCATCGGAAGGGATGATGGGCAGCTGTGCACCCCATCTCACCCTCGCGGGTTAAGAGGACCAAATGGCCAGGCACCAGGAGTCCCCTGTGCCTCCGGATTGTTGGCTCCTGGTGAAGCAGTGCTGGGTGGGTATGTGAGGGACAGGCTCTGCTGTGCCCCACTGTGTGCATGAGATGAAGATAGACAGCCTCCACATTACCATGACCTATTTCTTCTACCTGCTTTTGCTAAAAGTTTCTGAGTTGATGGCCACAAGGCCAAGATGACATAAGCTGAGATGTGGTGATGCCATTGGTGTGCCCAGGGTGATGAGCAGAAGGTCCTTGGACTCAGCTTCCACTTCTCCTGGGACTCCAGTGTAGACATGTGTCAGGATCAGAAAACCAGCTGTTACACCAGAGTCCATAAGTGATTCACTTATTGTAAGTGTTAAAGTAAAACCAACTTTCATTTTCCAATGTGCAAAGAGGAATGAAATATTCATGGACCTAGATATTTTTCAAGCGCTCATATTGTGTTCAGGGCTCATTGACTCCACTCTTCCCCTCTCCCAGCAGATTCAAAGTCCTTAATACGTAGACTTCTGTTGAAATAATTTTCCCCTACACTTACCACGAGATTAAACCCTTCCAAATTTATACAACCTTTTGCCAAATGCTCATCTTTGTTCACTGAGTGTCAGTGCCATGAGGGCAGGACAGGATTTTATAAATATATATTTGTAATACCCAAATGAGAGTAAAAATGTGGCCTTTGATTTCACAAATGGGCCAAAGTGCTGCCTTATTTAATGCCACAGTCTGGCTGGGCACAATTTAGGAGCCACTTGTCAAAAGAAACAAACTTTATTTTTAGAACACACACACCACACCACACAGCTCCTCAGGAAAAACCCTCAGAGCCCAACTGCCACCACCGGCTTCCCACAAGCCTCTCAATCTCCCCCACTCCTCCTGCTCTTGAGGCTGATTGGCTGGGTCGCGTGGGCAGAGCCAAAAAAAGTCCCCCAATGAGCAGCTCCGTGGTCTGAAAGGGTGGGGGAAACAGCCCAATGAGCATCACTGCAGAGGAGCCAATCAGTTGGCAGCTAGAAGTTTGCTGGGGCCACTGTGAGCCAATCATCAGCTGGCAGCTGGAAGTTTGCTGGCAGCTGGAATTTTGCTGGGGCCCCTTCCACTGTGGCTCTCAACATCTCCCCCTCTCTGTTTAAACAACAAGCATGTGGCTTAGGGACCATGCCTGCCTTAGGTTGTCCAATAGTACATATGGTCCTTACCCGTCTTAGGTTGGTACCATTGCAATTGGATCTTACCCGTCATTGACTACCAGTCCAGCATACAGCCACACCTGTGGATAGGTCTTTGTACCAGTGGGTGTGAGGTTCTTTGCCTCACCTCTGTTGGCCCCCAAATTTTAGCTGAACGACCATGACAAGCAGAAGGGAGGAAGATACACCAAGCCAATTGACGGCTCCTTTTGGAAAAATTGTACCACCGATGACACCATCAGCAAAAATATGCCAACACTACCACAAGTCTCTGCACCAACAGATAGTTCACAATGCATACAAGTGATACATAGTCCAGGCAAGTTCTGCAAGCAGTTCAGTGATGGCTATTGCAGAAGCTGTAGATTGGTTTTATCTTTGTCTTCCCTGGCACTGGGATGAAGATAGGAATTCTGGCAATAATGGCTAAAGAAAAAATTATGTAACATTCCAGAAGGCACTAAAAGAAAACAATTTTCTTAACAATTTACATTATCTTGAACAGAATTATTAAATATAATGAAAAGGAAAGGTGAAAGTAAACAAACAGATCTGTTAACCTCCTTTTTTGTTCACATATTAAAACAATCCTCAACAGCTGTTTACCCAATTTAAATTAAACCATGTAAATCACGTG
>NW_026013856.1:0-2518 GCF_001458135.2 Marmota marmota marmota | reverse complement strand
CGCCATGCACAAAAGTTAATTCAAAATGGATCAAGGAGCTTGATATCAAATCAGAGACACGCCGTCTGATAGAAGAAAAAGTTGGCTACGATCTACAGTCGGTGGGGTCGGGCTCCAAATTCCTCAAGAAAATATTTCTTAACGTGGCAATATTTTTCTTGTATGATATAGTTTAGAAATATTAAAACTTTGGTTTTATTACTTAAATTTACATTTACATTTTTATATGCTATAAGGTATGTTCAAAGCTCAGCATTTGTTTTTTTGGGGGATTGGCTTACTTCACTTAGCATTATATTCTCCAGCTCCATCCATTTACCTACAGTTGTCATGATTTTATTCTCTTTTAATGCTGAGTAATATTCATTGGGTATATATACCACATTTTATTTATTCATTCATCTACTGAAAGGTATCTAGGTTAGATCCAGAATTTAGCTATTGTGAATTGTGCTGCTGTAAATATTGATGTGGCTGTGTCCCTGTAGTATGCTATTTTTAAGTCCTTTGGGTATAAACTGAAGAGTGGGATAGCTGGGTCAAATGGTGTTTCCATTCCAGGTTTTCCAAGGAATCACCGTACAGCTTTCCAGATTGGTTGTACCAATTTGCAGTCCCACCAGCAATGTAAGAGTGTGCCCTTTTCCCCACATCCTCACCAACACTTATTGTTCTTTGTATTCTTAATAGCTGCCATTCTGATTGGAGTGACGTGAAATCTTAGAGTAGTTTTGATTTGCATTTCTGTAATTGCTGAAGATGTTGAAAATTTTTTCATATATTTTTGATTGACTGTATATCACCTTCTGAGAAGTGGCTGTTCAGTTCCTTGGCCCACTTATTGATTGTATTATTTTTGGGGGGTTGTTAATATTTTTTAGTCTTTATATAATCTAGAGATTAGTGCTCTATCTGATGTGCATGTGGTAAAAGTTTGTTCTCATTCTGTAGGCTCTCTATTCACATCACTGGCTGTTTCTTTTGCTGAGAAGAAGCTTTTTGAGTTGATCCATCCCATTGATTCTTGGTTTTAATTCTTGCACTATAGGAGTCTTATTAAGGAAGTCAGGGCCTAATCTGACATGATGCAGATTTGGGCCAAACTTTTCTTCTATTAGGTGCAGGGTCTCTGGTTTAATTTCTAGGTCCATGATCCACTTTGAGTTGCATTTTTTGCATGGTGAGAGATAGGGGTTTAATTTCATTTTGTTGCATATGGATTTCTAGTTTTCCCAGCACCATTTGTTGAAGAGGCTAGTTTTTCTCCAATATATGTTTTTGGTGCCTTTGTCTAATATAAGATAGCTGTATTTATGTGGGTTTGTCTCTATGTCCTCATTGATCTACAAGTCTATTTTGGTACCAATACCATGCCATTTTTGTTACTAGAACTCTGTAGTATAGTTTAAGGTCTGGTATCATGATGCCACCTACTCACTCTTCTTGCTAGAGATTGCTTTAACTATTCTGGGCATCTTATTTTTCTTTAGCAGTCTGTAGTTTTAATTATAGAGGTCTTTCACCTTTTTTGTTGATTCCCAAGTATTTTATTTTGGGGGGAGGCTATTGTAAATGGGGTGGTTTCCCTAATTTTTCTTTTAGAGTATTTGTCACTGATGTACAGAAATGCCTTTGACATATGGGTGTTGATTTTATATCCTGCTACTTTTAAATTCTAATTGTTTTTCCCCTATATGTAATATGATTCCTTTCTCTTGTGTTTAAGATTCTCTCATTCTGTAGGCTAGGCATTTTCATTGTAATGTGGCTTTGTGTGGATCTGTTGTGATTTTGTACATTTGGTGTCCTGTCAGCCTCTTGTATTTGGTTTTCCAATTCATTCTTCATGTTTGGAAGTTTGTATGATATTATTTCATTGAATAGATTATTCATTTCTTTGGTTTGGAACTCTATGCCTTCCTCTATTCCAATAACTCTTAAATTTGGTCTTTTTATGGTGTCCCATATTTCTTGAAAGTTTTGCCCATGGTTTCTTTCCATTTTCACTGTGTGATCTACACTCTTTTGGAGATAATATATTTTGTCTTCATTGCCTGAGGTCCTGTCTTCCAAGTGGTCTAATCTGATGGTGATGCTTTCTATTGAGCTTTTAATTTGGTTTATTATTTCTTTTATTTCAAGGATTTTTTTTTCAGAACCTCCATCTCCTTATTGAAGTAATCTTTTGCTTCAATATTTGCTTATGTAGCTCTTTATCAAAATGATTTTTGCTGCCTGTATTTCTTCTCTTGTAGCATCCTTTAATTCACAAGAACATTCTCTGTCATTTCTTCTGTTGTGCTGGCTATGGATTCTAATAATGTAGTATCTTGATTTGTTTGAGGCACCTTTTCCTCTTGTTTATGCATGCTGTCTGTGTGTTTTTCCTTCTAGCACTGAAGATCTACAGCGTTACTGCTTTAATGCTTTAGGCTTATAGTGCCCCTGAAGGGTTCCAAGCTGGGAGTTACCACAACTAAAGATAGCGACCACAGTGCGTGTCTCAAGATGGAGTGTC
>NW_026013855.1:0-2518 GCF_001458135.2 Marmota marmota marmota | reverse complement strand
TTTTTTTTAAAGTTTTAGACAACAGAACTGATTATGAGGAAGATTAGAAAGAGAAGAATCATAGGTATGATTCAGGTTCTGACTTCCACCACCAAGTGTTTGAGGAAATTCAGAAGATGGAGGAGAGAGAAACACAAGTTTTTGCAAGTGAAAAATGCCTCTCTGTTTCCTATAAAAATGTTTTCCCTCCCATTACCAGTGGACTTCAAAAGGTGAATTTTGAGGTCATTTGAGACATTAAGTTATAAAGTAAAGGGAAGATATAACACTGACTCCCAATACTAATATTGACCCCAAACAAATGGAAAGGGTAACTGTAATATTATAAAAGTTAAAATGCACCACGCCTATTTCAAAACTGGTGAAACTGGTTTTCTGAGTGTTCAACAACTAAGACTTGGAGGACAAAATTAAGAAAAATGAAAGTATAAGAAGCCATCTGTGAAATACAGGAGGATCTTCTCTTGGCCTAGAAGCCAGGGAGAGAGAGGCCTGGAATTGGGAACTTTCTGTAGCTCTCACATAGAAATATATTGCCCAATGCACATGGCCCTTCCCTCTGCTCTCCTAGGAAGGTTCCTAATAGTAGATCCAGAGATGGGTGTAACCCATTGGGAACAGAACAGCCCAAATTTAACCTTTTTTGGAGAAGAACATTCTATGGAAGGCCCTTGATGTCTCCCAATATAAATAAAGCAGATGTGGGCACCATTTTGCCAGAAGCTCCATCCATCTGATCAGCTTGCCCATCCTGCCCCCCACTTTTGAAACTACTTTCTGTGTTCTGTGATTTTTGCTATTGTATTTCTCTTAGCTTTTATTTCTCAGCCAGCCCATTCCACCAAGGGGAATCCCATTCCCACTGCCCCCATGAGATGTGGGTCGGATAATAGGTCTTAATAAAACTGTCAATATTTTGGCCATTGCCCTCCAGGATCATCTAAGACCAAAAGAACAATGGGGCCCCTCTATGTTGATCATATCCAGGAGGCAAGAATACAAGAAAGAGCATGAGGTCCCACAGTTCTCTTCAGAGGCTCACCACCAATGAAAGAAAAACCCATAAAGGACTTGCTTCTCAAGGGTCCCAGCACCACCCTGAGGACCAAGCCCCTAACACATAGGTTTCTGAGGGACATTCAAAATCCCAAACAAATGACCATGCACACTGACCTGTCCAACATGATATTATCTTGCTCACAAAAACGAAGTTGAGCCTGCATAGCACTCACTACTTCATCATCAAATGTAGTGGTATATATTTCTCCAATTTTTAAAAATAAGCAATGTACTCAATGGGCATTTCTCCAAAGAAGATAAATAAATGGCGAATAAGCAAAAGAAATGGCTGTCAACATTACTACTCATAGGGAAACATAAATTGAAAGCACAGAGAAAAAGAACCTCGAACCTTTCAGATGGCTATTATTAACAAAAAGAAAAGAAAGAGAAAGAAAAAATTGCAAAAGATATAAAAATAAGAACACTTGTGTTCTATTTATGGGACTATAAAATGTTTGACTTCTATGAGATTTGCTCCTTAAAAATTAACGACTAGATGATCCAATTCTATTTTTGTGCACAAACACAAAACAATTGAACTCATGGACTTTAATAGATGTGCACTCATGTATATGGCAACCTTATGTGTAATATCCAAAACACATAAGCAATTCAAGTGATCTACAACTAAAGAACAGATTTTTAAAATGTGATACATACATACCATAGAATATTATCCAGTATTAAAAGAATGTTCCAATACTTGCTACAAGATGGATGAAGCTTGAGGACACTGTGCTAAGAAATATTAGCCATGCACAAAAAGTTTAATACTGAATTATTCCATTTATATGAAGTAGCTTAAAGTAGTCAAATTTGAAAAATCATTTGGAATTTTTTTCATGTGAGATATTTTATGCTTCTTTATTTAGTTACTCATTATATTACATATTTAGGAACTCATTGGTATTCATTTTATACTTTAAGATATATTTCAATATTGTATTATTTATTTTGATGTCCAAATTATTTATAGATTTGACTATGATGGCTTCTATTGGTCGACTCCAATTTCTCTGTCACATATGCTTATTAAAGTATGTGCATTTTAGAATTCCCTACTTTCTGCCATTACATGATGCTCAATTGATCATATAATTTGTGCTCCAGACCAAAAATCAGCCATTACCTCAAGAACTCCTAATATTTCTGTTGGAGAATGTTACTAAAAATAATACCGATACTCTAGACAGTTATTGTTTCTTATTCTTTTAAACAATGGCACTTATAGATCATTTTGGCACATTTAAATACAATAGGCCACCTCTTTTTCCCACAATAAGACAAATGGATGGTTAATTCATTATCACAACTTATTTGTGTTTCTTAATTGGGAGGGAAGGGACCCTTTAGAGAATAACCCTTCTCCAGATTCCTGTGTTTAACATCATTTGTATATAAATGCTCCTCCCAGGATGACAAAAGAGAAGCCTTCACAGCCAGAATTCTGTGTGAT
>NW_026013854.1:0-2518 GCF_001458135.2 Marmota marmota marmota | reverse complement strand
CCGTTTTTTTTTTTTTTTTTTTGTTGTTGTTGTTGTTGTTTTTTACCATATTGGGGATTGAACTCAGGGGGCACTCATCCCTTGAGCCACATCCCCAGCCCTATTTTTTTAAATTTTATTTGGAGACAGGGTCTCACTGAACTGCTTTGGGCCTGGCTAAATTGCTGAGTCTGACTTTGAACTTGTGGAAAATAAAAAATGATATGGCCAAAATCAACACTTTAAATCAACTGAATATAACTTATCCACTATAGACTCTTTCATCCAATAACATGAGATTACTCATTTTACTCAAATTCATATGGTCCATTTGGGAAGATAGATGATATTCCTTATTATCAAACACCTTGACATATTTAAATGAATGGAGATAATGATTTATTTTCTCAAATTGCAATGAAATTAGACTAAAAATCAGTAACAGAAAGATAAAAGCTGGAAAATACAAAAGTATTGGGTATTAAACAGCATTCTTTCTAATAACACATTGTCAGAAGATGAACTCTCAAGATATTATTTTTTAATTTTGAAATTAATAAGAATAAAATGTTATTAAAATTTATTTGATATAGTTGAAAGAATGCAGAGAGTACAATTTATACCTTTGAATGCAATTTTAAAAAGATAAAAGATTTAAAATCAGTCACCAAATTTTCCATGACAGAAACTAGAAAAAAATGAACTAAGTTAAATCTAAAGAAAGCAGGAAGAAAAGAAATAATGTAAATTAAAGCAGAAGTCAACAGAATTGAGACCAGGAAATTAATGGAGACAATTAACAAAATTAAACGCTTCTTCTTAAAAGAGAAAAAAATCTATAAAACTCTTGGAGAGTAAATAATATTTAAATTTAAAAAGAGGCAATCTATATCTATTAAAAATATTGTATGAACATCACTACAGATCTCATGGATACTGAAAAGATGATGAAGAAATACTATAAATAACCTTATACCTACAAATTTTATATCCTAAATAAAATAGTCCATTTCTTTAAAGAGCATGATCTCACAAAACTCAAACAATAAAAAAACAAACAATCCTTTAGGCCTATATTTATTAAATAAATTGAATCAATAATTAAAAACCTTACAAAGCACAATGGTGGGCCCATATAAATTCACTAGTATAATTTGCTGTAAGTCTGAGGAGAAGTATTACCAGGAATATGCTGGTAAAAAAGGAGTATTCTAAGACAAGAAAAGGAGCAAAGGCATTATGATGGACCAGAAATAGTTTTTTAAACAAAAGTTTCTAGAAGAACTAGACATGCAATAATAATAATAATAATAATAATAATAATAATACGGAATCTTTCTCCCTTCATAAAAATTAACCCCAAATTAACTAAATTATAAAGCACAAAACTGTGAAATACCCACAAGATAACAGAAGAGAGCACCTAGATGATTTTAGGTATGACAATGATTTCTTAGACAAAATACCAAAGGCAAAATCTATAAAGAAATCATTGATAAGCTAGACTTCATTAAAATTAAAAGTTCTGCTATATAAAATGAAACATCAAGAGAAAAAGAAGATAAGTCACAGACTTGGAGAACATATTTCCAAAATCTACATCTGATAAAGAAGTCTTATGTGAAATATGAAAGGATTCTAAACCTCAACAATAAAAAAGTGAGCAATACAAATTGAAAAATAGATGAAGAAATGAACAGATACTTCATCAAAGAATAAATACATATGGAAAGTAAGCATATGAAAAGATATTCAACATCATATGTCATTAGAGACTTTCAAATTCAAACAACAGTGAAATGCTACTATGTGCACCTGTTATAATGGTCAAAATAGAACACCAAATGCTGGTGAGGACATGGAGAAACAGGAACACTCATTTATTATTGGTGGGAATTAAAATGTTACAGCCTCTTTGAAAGTCAGTTTGGCAGTTTTTACAAAACTAAACATACTCTTACTATACTATTCGGCAATTTAACTTTTGGGTATTTACCTAAAGGAATTAAAATCTTATAAAGAAACTGAACACTTAAGTTCACACAAAAAGTTGCACAAAATTATTAATAGCAAATTTATTCCTAATTGATACAATTTGGAAGTCATTGATGCCCTTTGGTAGATAAATAGATAAGTATAGATAAACAAGCTGTGGTACATCCAAATAATGGAATACTATTCACTGCTAAAACGAAATGAGCTACCAAGCCCTGAAAATACATGGAAAACACTAAATACATATTACTGAGTATAATAAGTCAATTTGGGAAGGCTATGTGCTTCTAACTCTATGATATTCTAATAAAGGCAAAACTATGGATATGTTAAAAAGATTAGTGGTTGCCAAAGTTTAGGAAGGGGGAGAGATGAACAACAGTAGAGAGCTTTCAAGACAGTGAAACTATCCAGTATGATAATTCAATCATGGACAAATATCATTATATATTTATCAAAACCCAGAAAGTACAACATGAAGAGTGATCTCTGATAAAATATATATATATATATATATATATATATATATATATATATATATATA
>NW_026013853.1:0-2518 GCF_001458135.2 Marmota marmota marmota | reverse complement strand
TGTCAAGCATTCCAGGGTAGGCCAGCAGGAAAAGGTTATTAACAAAGGGTGAGACAGGGCTGTGGGGTCCTCCCTGGGCCCAGGTTGATAGCAATACTCTGGTGCTGAGAGGAAGGCTCTGACCTTAGGCCTGGAATAGCACCTGGACTGTCGGTCCTTGCTGTCTTTTGCCCAGGGACATGAGGGTAGGGACACCACACAGGGATCAGCTCAGCACCCAGAGCACTTTATTAGGAGCATTAAAAAATCTTGTCTTGTCGTTTTTGGTGTAGCCCAGTGACAAGCATGTGTTTAGCAGGCACCTGGGGCCAATTCCTAGCACAGAAAATAATAATGAAAACACCAACAATAACATCAGGGATGATTCTTAACAGCATCATTTGTTGTGCTCAGAAGGGGTCTCCCAATCACCTCACTTGTCTGTCAATCCCCTTCACAGCCAGACCTTCTCCCCCATGGTATCGGGTCCAGCGAGGAGGGCCACACCTGGGCAGATGGTGAGCTTCACCTGCAAATCCCATGGCTTCTCCCCCCGCAACATCACCCTCAAGTGGTTCAAAAATGGGAATGAGCTCTCGCACACCCAGACCAGCGTGCACCCCACGGGAGAAAGTGTGTCCTTCAATGTGACCAGCACAGCCCAGGTGACCCTGGCCCCAGGGGATGTCCACTCTCAGGTCATTTGTGAGGTGGCCCACATCACCCTACGGGGGAGCCCTCCTCTTCGTGGGACTGCCAACTTATCTGACATCATCCGAGGTACAGAACCCTGATCCCCACCTCAACACACACTGTCCACCCAGCCTCCTGCTCCCCAGGGGCCTTTGCTCCAGGAACTCAGTGGCTTCGGCTCTAGGTCCCAGCTGTGCTGTCACCTGCCATGCACATGTGGACTCCTGACCTGTGGCCAGCATGTGCTGGTGGCTTCATTTCATTGAACATCAGCTTCTCCTAGGGAAGAGCTGAACCTTGATGTTCAGGGAAGTTTCATCTATTTGCTCACTTCCTATAGGCAGCCTGTCAGCCTCACTCACTTTACCCTCAGGGGAGCTGCTGGTCACTTGGCACCTGTGGGTGGCAGGCGCTATTCACTCCCGTGCAAACCCCCAGTGTCTGAGCCCCTCTGCATGCCTGGCACTGTCCTGACGGAGGCCCTTGCCCTGCTGGGAGGAGCACAGCATCTGTGCCATAAGGTCACAGCTTCTGCCTGTGCTGTTTCAGTTCCGCCCACCCTGGAGGTCACCCCACAGCCCACCATGACATGGAACCAGGTGAACGTCACCTGCCAGGTGAAGCACTTCTACCCCTGGAGCCTACAGGTGACCTGGGTGGAGAAGGGAAATGTGTCCAGGACAGAGATGGCCTCAACCCGCTCAGAGAACAAAGACGGGACCTTCAACCTGACGAGCTGGCTGCTGGTCAACTCCTCTGTGCACAGGGAGGACGTTCACCTGCCGGGTGGAGCATGATGGTCAACCAGCCACCACCAGGAGCTACACCCTGCAGGTCTCTGCTGGCCCCAGGGAGCAAGGCCTGGACAACACCCCTGGTAAGGCCTCCATTCCAGCTGACCAAATGCTTTTATACTTCATCCTGACTCTGTGTGTGTTGTGATGTGAGAGCAGTGACCCCCCTTCCCACAGGGCACCCAGAGCCTGGGCACACAGCAGCGTCTTAGTCAGCACCCCACACCCACACTCTGAGGGTCTCCTCTGTTGGGTTGGGCACACATCTCATGGGGCCTTCAAACAGGGACACTAAGGAAGAAAGAAGGGGGATGGGCCTGTCCTGACAGCTGTCACTTGCCTTCTTCACCTGACACTTGTCATATCCTCATGGCCCTCTTTCTGTTTCTCTCTTTCCACCCACATTGAGGGTCCCCCCAAAACACACAGTGATGGAACCAGGTAACTATCACCTGCCAGGGAAAGTAGTTCTACCTCCTGATCTTCAAGTGACCTGACTGGAGAATGGACACATGTCCAAGATGGAAACTGCCTCAGTCGTCACAGAGAACAAGGACACGACCTGTAACCACATTAGTGGGCTCCTGGTGAACTCCTGTGTGCAGGGTGGGGACATGGAGGTCACCTGCCAGGTGGTACGCAGCCAGCCACCTCCTGAAGGCTAATTATTTTAACTCCCCCCAGAAGGAGCAGGGTACAGACACTTCTCTGGCGAGGGTCAGTGTCTAATCTGAGCAGCTCAGAAGGCTGAGGCAAGAGGGAGGTAAATTCCAGGTCAGCACCTTCAACTTAGTGAGGCCGTGAGCAACCCCTCGAGGCCCTGTCTCTAAATCAATATTAAAAAGGGCTGGGGAGGAGGTTGTGTGGATCAGCACCTCTGGGTTCAACCTCCAGGACCAAAATGAAAAACATATCTCCCTGGGGGGTCTCCACTCCAGGTGAATGGGTCTTTTCTGTCTTGTATCTTTTTGTTTTAATTTTTTAGTCCTAATTTTAGTATTCCTATCCATTACAGAATAATTCACAAGTCTATAAATATGTATTATAACCTT
>NW_026013852.1:0-2518 GCF_001458135.2 Marmota marmota marmota | reverse complement strand
AAAACAATAAATCTGCTTTCCCTGTCTGATACAACCAAAATTTTTTAACAAAAAAATGTTGAGCACTTTTAACATTTTACTGAAACACGGTTAAGTAAATCTATATAAATGAAAAGATTTAATTAAATATGTCATTTTTTTTTGGTACCAGGGATTAAACCCAAGGGTGCTTTATCACAGGCCCATATTCCTAGTCCATTTTTAATTTATTGTGAGACAGTGTCTAGCTAAGTTGCTCAGGGTCTTGCTAAGTTGTTGAGGCTGGCTTTAAACTTGTGAACCATATTAATTAGCAATCTTAATCAAAATCCCAAAGTTTGCATTGCATGAGTGTGTGGGTGTGTATGCAGGACTAGAATGCTCTATCCTTTAGTGTGTGGAAGTTCATAGAGCTGGGAACAGCCAAGATATACCACACATGAAATGTATTATTAAGCTATAGTAATTGAGATTGTGTAGGATTATTGTTTATGTAGTTAATTATGTATCAAGAGGTGGCAAAAAATACAAACTATTCAAATTCTGTTTTGTTTATATATGCTCCTTAATATATTTTGACCCTTAATATGACATTGGGAAAGGGAGTTATGCAATGGATCTCTGACCCCATGCCTTTTATATTTAATGTTATTAACAAGCAAAATGTAATGAGAATTTTAAAATAATTTAAATATAACATTGTCTGAACATTGCTTTAAGAAAGAATTTTCTCTGGATTGAGTACCAGTATGATACAATATACATAATATACTCTCTCTAGGTGCACATATATTAGTGTGACTGATGGAAAATTTTCTCAAAGTAGAAGTGACAAGCAAGAAAATGTGTACTTTGAATCCTACTAGACATTATAAAATAATTCTGTTTAATGAACAGTCAAATTTACATTTCTCCTAAAAATTTGTGAGTAATTTTTATGCCCTTAAAACATTGTAGATTTTTATTTACTTATATTACTGTATATTTCCATTGGAAACAGATCAAACACTTTTCTCTCAAAGTCATTCATAATTTTACATAAACATTCATCATTTTATATTTCCATGCATTACCAACTTTTTTAAAGTTAACAGACTGACCATGACATGAGTAGGAAGTTAGTTAGAATTTTGGAGATTTGTGCAAATGGTTCCATTATTTCTTTTTTTAAAGGTATATTTCCATATGAATGGGTGTGATGATGAATATTCTCAGCTTATGAATATTTAAATTCTCATTTATTTCACAGAATACAAACAAATGGACTTTCCTTCTGTAGTTAAAAATAACAGAGTTTATAGGAATATTTTTGTTTGATGATTTTGTGCAACAATCTGTTTTACACTTCAAAATAAGTACATTAAAATTAATCTCCATTTTATTCTCTGTGCCCAGTAATCATATACTTCTGTCAAACTTCCTCGACAAGGACTAACTAGCACTTTTGTCATAATGAAATCTGGTGAACTAAGTTAGAACAAGTGCATATTTCTGATTTTTTTTTCACTTAAAAGCAGATGCTATTTTTGTGATTTATTATAATTAAAATTTCACATTAATACAACTATTAATCTTTCTTATATTTCTAAAAGTGCATTTGAATATTTTTGGATAGATATATAGACATGTGCTCCATAACAGGTATTTGGTTAATAACAGACTGCATGTGGAACAGTGGTCTCATAAGGTTCTACCTCCTAGGGAATTCATAACCATCTAAATTTTATATACACATTCTATAATATTTTCACAGTGATCAAATCACCTAACAGTGTATTTCTAAGAAAGTTTCCCTTCATTAAGTGATGCATGACCATATTCTAATATTTAATGATTTAACTGGGAAGTGACTTACATAGAATACACAGATATTATAGAATTATTGTTGAAAATCTTATTGCTCTCCTATTAACATAATTCTGAGATTCATAACATCAAGATTAGTGGTTCTTATTAGCATTAATGGGAAGTAAGTATGAGAAAAATTGAGAGAGGCAAGACTTGCTTAATTTTAAAAATTATCAGAGTATAGTTAAATTGAGAACAATTATTTCCAAAAACATGTTTAAGATTAAAACATGGAATATTAGGGCTTCAGGCAATTTCCTCTTAATATACGCCATAGTATTGCACATCTTTTTTATTCTGAATTCCTGACCTCTACCATATAAATCATTTCTTCTACTGGTAATGGTAAGTGCCAAGTGACTCCTATTTAGCACACTAAGGCTATACAACAAAACTTGGCTTAATGCCTACTCATTTTTCAAGGTCTAGTGCAAATGTTATTGCTTTCCTGAAGGTTTTCCAAAAACTGACATTACCAGATGAAATTTGTTTTTAGTAAAACCTGAGGTACTAAATGTGTGATATGATATTCACAACTTTAAATCAATATACAATAAAATGATAGTGTTAATTCATAAGCTGTGGAATTATTAAACGGAGGAATTTCTACATGTGTTTAGTACAAGTATCGCCACATAAGGCATTTTCCCTGATGTGTTGGTATGGTTTTCAAGAGGTCTATCATAAAAAG
>NW_026013851.1:0-10511 GCF_001458135.2 Marmota marmota marmota | reverse complement strand
AATAGCGGTAGGTTTAGTGTTAAGTTTAGAATTAGGATTCTAGTTAAGGTTAGGGTTAGGGTGAGTGTTAGGGTTAAGGTTAGGTTTAGGGTGAGGGTTAGGGTCAGTGTTTGTTTCAGGGTTATGGTTAGGGTTAATTATACTGTTAGGGATTTGGATAGGTTTAGAGTTTCTGTTATGGTTACAGATAGGTTTAAAGTTAGTGTTATTGTTATGGTTAAGGTTAGGGTTAAAGTCAGTGATAGGGTTAGGTTTAGGGTTAAGGGTAGTGTTAGGGTAAGGGTTAGAGTTAGGGTTATGGTTAGGGCTAGCAATATTGTTAGGGTTAGGGAGAGGTTTAGTGGTAGGTTTAGGATTATGGTTAGAGTTAGTGATAAGTGTAGAGCTAGGGTTAGTGTTAGAGTTAATGTTAGGTTTAGCATTAGGGATAGGTTAGGTGTTAGAGTAAGGTTTAGCATAAGGGTTAGAATTAAGTTTAGTTTTAGGTTTAGTGATAGTTTTAGGGTTAGTGTTATGTTTAGGGTTATGATTAGGTTAAGGTTTTGTCTTAGGGTTAGTGTTATGGTTAACATTAGAGTTAGGGTTACTGTTAGGGTTAGGGTAAGGTTTTGGGTTAGTTTAATTGTTACTGTTATGTTTTTTTTTTAGGTTTACTTTTACAAACAGGGTATGGGTTAGTGTTATCATTAGGGATTGGGTTAAGTTTAGGGTTAGAATTAGGGTTAATGTTAGAGTTTTTGTTAGGGTTTGAGTTATTGTTAGGGTTAGGTTTAGAGTTAGGATTAGGGTTAGGTTTAGGGTTAGTGTTAAAATTAGTGTTGGGGTTAGGTTTAGGGTTAGGTTTAGTGTTAGGGTTTGGGTTTGGGTTTGTGTTAGGGTTAGGGTTAGGGTTAGGGTTAGGGTTAGTGTTACTCTTTGGGTTACCATAAGTATTAGGTTAGTGTTAGGATTAGTGTTAGTGTTAAAGTTTGCCTTAGGGTTAGTGTAAAATTTAGTGTCACGGTTAAGTTTAGATTTAGTGTTAGCGTCAGAATTAGAGTGAGTGTTAGTGTTAAGGTTAGTGTTAGGTTTTTGGTTAGTGTTAGGGTTAGTTTTAGGGTTAGGGTTACTGTTACGGTTAGGGTTAAGGTTCATCATAGTGTTAGGGTTAGAGTTAGAGTTAGGATTAATTTTAGGGTTAAGGTTATTGTTAGCTTTAGGGTTAGGGATAGTGTTAGAATTAGTTATAGTGTTATGTTAAAAATATGTTTAGGGTTTGTGTTAGGGTTTGCGTTAGGTTTACTGTTAGTGTTATGATATGGATAGGGTGAGGGTTAGGTTCAGTGTTAGGGTACGGGTTCAGGTTTGGGTTAGTGTCAGTGTTAGGGTTAGGGATTGAGTTAGGGTTAGTGTTTGGGTTAGGGTTAAACCTAGGGTTATGGTTAGGATTAGGGTTTGTGTTAAGGTTAGTGTTAGTGTTAAATTTTGCTTTAGAGTTAGTGTTAGGGTAAGTGTTAGGGTTAGGTTTATGGTTACGGTTAGTGTTAGGGTTAGGTTTAGGGATAAGTTTAGGGTTAGTGTTATGTCAGGGTGAGGGTTATGTTTACAGTTAGGGTTAGTGTTAGGGTTAGGGTTTATGTTAGGGTAAGGTTTAGATTTAGGTTTGGCATTATTGTTCAGGTTAGGGATACAGTTAGGGTTGAAGATAATGTTAGATTTAGTGATTGATTTAGAGTTAGTGTTAGGGTTATGCTTATGGTTAGTGTTATGTTTAGGGTTAGGTTTATGGTTAGTGTTAGTGTTAGGTTTAGTGTTATGGTTAGTGTTAGCCTAAGGATTAGAGTTAAGGTTAGGGTTAGAATTACTGTTGGGGTTAGGGTTAACATTAGATTTTGTTTTAAAGTTAAGTTTGGATTTAGGTTTATGTTAGGGTTAGGTTTAGTGTTAGTGTTAGGGTTAGGATGTTTTTAGGGTCAGAGTTAGGATTTAAGTTAAGGGTAGGGATAGGGTTAGGGATAGGGTTACAGATAGGATTAGGGTTAAATTTAGGGTTAGGGTTAGGGTTAAGTTTAGTGTTAGTGTTAGATTTAGTGTTAGTGTCAGGTTAGGTTTAAGAATAGGATTAGGTTTAGTGTTAGGGTTTGTGTTAGGGTTAGTTTTAGGGTTATGGTTAGGTTTAACATTAGTGTTAGGGTTAGGGTTAATGTTATGTTTAGGGTTAGGATTAAGGGTAGGTTTAGTGTTAGGGTTAGTATTGGCATTAGGTTTAGGATTAGAGTTAAGGTTAGCATTAGGTTTAGGGTTAGGGTTAGGTTTAGGTTTAGTGTTATGGTTAGGGTTAGTGTTTTGTTAGGTTTATGATTAGGGTTAGGTTTGGTGTTAGTATCAGGCTTATTGTTAGGTTTAGGTTTAGGTTTTTTGTTTGGGTTAGGGTAAGGTTTAGGGTTAAGTAAGATTTAGGGTTTGGTTTACTGTTAGGTTTAGGGTTAGGGTTAGGTTTTGTGATAGGATTTGGCTTTGCATTAGAGTTAGGATTAGCATTAGTGATAGGGCTAGTGTTAGGGTTTGTGTTAGGGTTTGGTTTACGGTTATGGTTAGGGTTAATATTAGGTGTAGAGTAAGGGTTGGGTCTAGTGTTAGGTTTAGGGTTAGGGTTTGTGTTTTGGTTAGAGTTAGGGTAGTGTTAGTGTTAGTGTTACAATTAGGATTAGGATTAGTGTTAGGTTTAGTGTTAGTGTTAGGGTTTGCATTCGGGTTTGTGTTAGGTTTAGGGATAGTGTTAGGGTTAGTGTTAGATATACGTATAGTTTAAGTGTTAGAGTTAGAGTTAAGGATAATGTTATGGTTAGGTATATTTTTAAGGTTAGTGTTAGGATTATGATTAATGTTAGGGTTGGTGTTACTGTTAGGGTTAGAGTTAGGGTTAGTGTTAGGGTTAGGGATAGGGTTAGGTTTAGAGATAGAGTTAGGGTTAGGATTAATTTTATGTTTAGCTTTAGGTTTAGTGTAAGGGTAAAGGTTAGGGTTAAGTTTAGGGTAGTTTAAGAGTTAGGATTAGGGTTAGGGTTAGTGCTAAGGTAGGTGTTAGGGTTAGGTTTGGGGTTTGTGTTAGGTTTAGGGTTAAGTTAAGGGATTGTGTTAGGTTTACTTTTAGGGTTAGGGTTAAAGTTATGTACAACATTTGGTTTATATTTAGGGTTACAGTTAGGCTTAGGATTAGTGTAAAGTTAGGACTAGGGTTAGGTTTAGGGTAAGGGTTTGTGTTAGATTTAAGTTTAGCTTTTTGGTTTGTGAAAAGATTAGGTTTAGGGTTAGGGTTAAGGTTATGAATAAGATTAAGTCTAGATTTAGGGTTAGGGTTAGTGTTATATTTAGGGTTAGGTTTAACATTAGAGTTAGTGATAGTGTTAGGATTGGGTTAGGCTTTGTGTTAGGATTCAGTTTTGAGTTAGTGTTAGTGTTAGTGATAGAGTTAAGTTTAGGGTTAGGGTTAGGTAAGATTTAGAATTAGGATTAAGTTACTTTTAGGGTTATAATTGGGGATAGGGTTTGTTTTATGTTTAGGGTTAGGGTTACGATTAGGCTTAGTGTTAGTGTTAGGATAAGGGTTAGTGATAGGTTTAGTGTTAGGATTATGGTTAGTGTTAGTGTTAGGGTTATGGCTAGGGTTAGATTTTGGGTTAGGGTTTGGGTTACCATCACGGTTAGAGATAGAGTTAGGGTGAAGTTTAGAATTTGAGTTGGGTTAAGGTTAGTGTTAGGGTTAGGGGTAGGGTTAGGGTTATGGTTAGTTTAGGTTCAGGGTTAGGGTAAGGGTTTGTGTTAGGATTAGATTTAGGGTTAGGTTTAGGGTCAGTGGTAAGGTTGGGTTGGGTTTCGGGTTAAGGTAAGTTTTAGGGTTAGGGTTAGAATTAGAGTTAGGGTTAGGGTAAGTGTTAAATTAGGGTTAGAGTTAGGGTTAGGGTGAGGGTTAGGGTTAGGGTTAGGGTTTATGTTTGGTTTAGGGTTAGTGTTATGGTTATTGTTTGGGTTAGGGTTTGATTAGGGTTAGGTTTGGGGTTAGGTCAGGGTTAGGTTTATGGTTAGGGTTAGGGTTTCTGTTAGGTTAGGGTTAGTTTTATCATTAGGGTTAGGCTTAGGGTTAGGGTTAATGTTAGGGTTAGATTTAGGGTTAGAATTAGGGTTTGTGTTATCGTTAGGGTTTGGGTTAGGTTTAAGTTTACAGTTAGAATTTGGATTAGAGTTAGTGTTAGGGTTAGGGTTAGTGTTAATGTTAGAGTTCTGGTTAGGGTTAGTGTTAAGTTTTGGGTTAGAGTTAGGGTGAATGTTAGTTTGAGGGTTAGGGTTAGGATTAGTTTATGGTTAGTATTAGTGTTAGGCTTTAGTTTAGGGTTAGTGTTAGGAGTGGTTTTAGGTTAGGGGTAGGGTTAGGGTTCATGTTAGGGTTAGTGTTAGTGTTAGGGTAAGGGATAGGCTTACTGTGAGAGTTAGGGTTAGGATTAGTGTTTGGGTTGGTTTAGGGTTAGTGTGAGGGTATGTGTTTGTTTAAGGATTAGGCTGATGTTTAGTGTTAGTTTTACGGATAGGGTTAGGGTTAGATTTATATTTAGTATTAGGGTTACAGTTGGTTTTATAGTAAGGTTTAGGGTTTCTCTTTGTGTTAGGGTTGGGATTCTGGTTAGGTTTATGGTTACTGTTAAGATTCGGTTTAGGGTTAGTTTTATGTTTAGGGTAAGGTTAGGGTAAGGGTTAGGGTTAGGGCTTGAGTTAGGTTTAGATTTAGGATTAGGGTTAGGGTTAGGGTTAGGGTTAAGCTTATTTTTTGAGTTAGGGTTAGGTTAGTGTTAGGTCAGGATAAGAGTTGTGTTATGGTTAGATTTAAGGTTAGGGTTAGGGTTAGGGTTAGTGTTTGGGTCAGAGTTAGTGTTAAGATTAATTTTAGCATTAGTGTAGGGTTAGGTTTAGGTTAGGGATAGAGTAGTTTTAGGCTTAGGGATTAGATAGTGTTATGGTATGGTTAGGGTTACAGTTTCTGTTAGGTTTAGGGTTACATTTAGAGTTAGGTTTAGGGTTAGTGTTAAGATTATTATTAGTGTTAGGGTTAGGTTTAGGGTTTGTGTTACAGTTATTGTTAGGGTTAGTGTTAGGGGTAGATTTAGAATTAGGTTTAGGGTTAGTGTTAGGATTCGGGTTTGTGTTAAGGTTAGTGTTAGAGTTAGGTTTAGGCTTATGGTTAGGATTAGGGTTAGCGTTAAATTTAGGGTTAAGGTTTGGGGTAGTGTAAGAGTTAGTGTTAGGGTATGTGTTAGGGTTAGGGTTTGGGATAGGATTTGTGTTAGGGTTATGTTTGGGTTAAGGTGGAATTATGGTTTAGTTAGGGTATGCTTAAGTTTAGTGTTAGTGTTAAGATTAAGGGTAGGGTTAGGATTAGTATTAGGGTTAGGGTTAGGATTAAGATTAATGTTAGTGTTTGGGTTAGGGTTAGGTTTAGGGTTACTGTTAAAGTTTGGGTTAATTTTGGGTTTAGGGTTAGGGTTACTGTTAGGGTTAATGATATAGTTAGGGATAGATTTAGGGTTAGTATTAGGTAAGGGTTAGGCTTATTGTTAGGATATGGGTTAGGGTTAGGTTTAGGGTTAGTTTAAAATTAGGGTGAGAATCAGTGTTAGGGATTGTGGTAGTGATAGTGTTAGTTTAAGAGTTAGGATTAGGGTTTGGGTTTGGGTTAGGTTTAGTGTTAGGGTTAGTGTTAGGTTTAGAATTTTGGTTTGTGTTAGTTTGATGGTTAGGATTAGGGTTTTGGTTAGGGTTAGGATTAGGGTAAAGTTTGGATTAGGGTTAGATTTAGGGTTAGGATTAGAGTTATTATTAGGGTTAAGGGTAGGGTTAGTGTTAGTGTTAGGATTAGGGTTAGAATTAGGGTTAGTGTTAGTGTTAGAGTTAGTGTTAGTTTTAGGTTTAGTGTTAAAGTTACTGTTAGTGTTAGGTTTAGGGTTAGGGTTATGGCTAGTGTTAATGATAGGGTTAGGTTTATGTTTATGGTTAGTATTAGGTGAGGGTTAGGGCTAGTGTAAGTGTTTGGGTTAAGTTTAGGATTAGGGTTAGTGTTAGCGTTTGGCTTAATGTAAATATAGGGTTCAGATTAGGGTTAGGTATGGATTAGTGTTAGTGTTAAGGTTATGGTTAAGTTCACGGTTTATGTTACAGTTAGTGTTTGGGTTAGGATTAAAGTTAGAGTTGCAGTTAGGATTAGGGTTAGTGTTAGTGTTAGGGATAGTGTTAAGTTTAGGATTAGGTTTAGCAATAGTGTTAGGTTCAGTGTTAGGATAAGGTTTAGCTTTAGGTTTAGGGTTATAATTAGAGTTAGTGGTAGTGTTAGGGTTAGGGTTTGGGTAAGTTAGATTTGGGCTAGGGTTAGTGTTAGGGTAAGTTACGTTGCATTAGGGTTAGTGTTAGGATTAGGGTTAAGTTAGTGTCAGGGTTTGGGTTAGGGTTACAGCTAGGGTTAGCATTAGTGTTTGGTTTAGCGTTATAATTTGGTTTAGGGTTAGAGTTAGGGTTAGGATAAGGGATAATATCAGGTTTAGAGTTAGGTTTACTTTTAATGTAAGGGTTAGGTTTATGGATAGTGTTAGAGTTTGGGTTAATGTTAGGATTAGGGTTAGGTTTCGGGTTTGGTTTAGGGTTGATGGTATTGTAAGGTTTAGGTTTACTCTTAGGGTTAGATAAGGGTTAAGGTTAGTTTTTTGGTTAGTGTTATGGTTAGAATTAGGTTAGTTTTAGGATTAGGATTATGGTTAGCATTCGGTTTTGGTTATAGTTAGGGTTAAGGATAGTTTTAGGGTTATTTTAGGGTTAGGGTTAAGTTCAGTTTAAGGGTTAGGGTTACTGTTAGGTTTAGGGTTAGAGTTCGTTTTAGGGTTAGGGTTAGTGTAAGGTTTAGGGTTAGAATTAGTGTTTGGGTTAAATTTAGGGTTATGGTTATGGTTACATTAGGGTTAGGGATAGGATTAGTTTTAGTGTTAGAATAGTGTTAGTTTTAGGGTTAGTTTAGGGTTAGGGTAATGGTTAGGGTTAGGGTTTGTGTTACAGTTAGAGTTAGGTTAAAGTTAGGGTTAGTGTTATGGTTAGTGTTAGGGTTAGGTTTAGGGATAGTGTTAGTGTTAGAGTTAGGGTTAAGGTAAGGTTTAAGGTTAGGGTTAGGGTTATGATTAGAGTTAGTGTTATTTTTAGCGTTAGGGTTACAGTGAGAGTTAGGGTTAGGTTTAGGGATAGGGTTAAGGTTAGTGTTAGGTTTAGGTTTAGTGTTATATTTACCGTTAGTGTTATGATTAGGATTAGGGTTAGGGTTTGTTTTAGGGTTACAGTTAAGTTAGGGTTAGGGTTAGGGTAGGGGTTTGGGTTAGTGTAAGTGTTAGGATTAGGGTTGAGGTTAAGTTTCGTGTTAGGTTTAGGTTTAGGGTAAGGTTTACGTATGGTTAGTGTTAGGGTTACGGTTAGAGTTAAGGTTATGGCTATGGTTAGGGTTAGGGTTAGGGTTTGTTTTAGGGTGAGATTTAGGATTAGGGTTAGTGTTACGTTTATGTTTATGTTTAGGTTTAGGTTTAGGGTTAGGGTTAATGTTATTGTTAGTGTTAGGGTTAGGGTTAGATCTAGGTTTGGGTTAAGTTTAGGGTTAGTGTTAGTGTTAGGTTTAGGGTTACTGTTAGTGATAGGGTGAGGATTAGGCTTCGTGATAGGATTAGGTTTAGGGTTAGTGTTAGTATTAGTGTTAGGTTTAGGGTTAGGCTTAATGGTAGTGTTAGTGTTAGAGTTAGGGTTAGGAATAGTGTTAGGCTTAGGGTTAAGTTTAGCGTTAGTGTTACGTTCAGGGTTAAGTTTAGGGATAATGTTATGATTAGGTTTAGGGTTAGATTTGGTTTAAATGTAAGGGTTAGGTTTAGGGTCAGGGTTAGGTTTAGGGTTTTGGTTAGAGTTAGGTTTAGTGTTAGGGTTAGGGTTAGGGTTAAGGTTTGTGTTAGTGTTAGGGATAGATTTAGGTTCTGTGTTAGGGTTAGTGTTAGGTTTAGCATTACAGTTAGTATTAGGGTTAGAGTTAGTGTTAGATTTAGATTTATTGTTTGGCTTAAGTTTAGGGATTTGATTAGTGTTAGGGTTAGGTTAGGTTTAGGATTAGTGTTAGTGTTAGGTTTAGTGTTTGGGTTAGTGTTAGTTTTAGGTTTACGTTTAAGCTTATGTTTAGAAATAGGGTTAGTGTTAGTGTTAAGGTTAAGTTTTGGTTTGAGGTTAGTTTAGTGTTAGTGTTAGTGTTAGGGTTTGGGATAGTGTTAGGGTTAGGGGTAGCTTTAGGGTTAGATTATGGTTAGGGTTAGGGTTAGTGTTATGTTTAGAGTTAGGCTTAGTGTTAGGGTTAGTTTTAGATTTAGGATTAGGTTATGGTTAGGGTTAATTTTAGAGTACCAGTAAGGTTTAGGGTTTGGTTTAGTTTTAGGGTTAGTTTTAGAGTTAGGTTTAGGATTAGGGTTAGTGTTAATATTAGTGTTAGGTTCACGGATATGTTTTTTGTTAGGGTAAGTGTTAGGTTTAGGGTTTCTGTTATGGTTAGTCATAGGGTTAGGGTAAGTGTTATGGTTAGGATTAGCGTTAGAATGAGGCTTAGGATTAGGTTTAGGGTTACTTTTAGGTTTATGGGTAGGATAGGTTTAAGGTTATGATAGGATAGGGTTAGTGTTAGTGTTACGGTTTGTGTTAGGATTAGTGTTATGGTTGGTGTTAGGGTTAGGATTAGGGTTACAGTTTTTGTTAGGTTTAGGGTTAGTGTGAGAGTTAGGGTTAGAGTTAGTTTTAGTGTATGTGTTAGTGTTAAATTTAGGGATAGTGTTAGGGTTTGGGATATGTTTAGGGTTAATTTTATTGTTAGGGTTAGGGCTAGAATTAGTGATATGGTAGGTTTAGGGTTTGGTTAAGGTTACGATTAGGGTTAAGGTTAAAGTTAAGGTTATATTTTTGATTAGGGTTAGTGTAATATTTCTGGTTAGGGTTATAGTTAGTTTTAGAATTAGTGATAGGGTTAGTGTTATGTATAGTGTTAGGTTAGTGTTAGTGTGTGAATATGGTTTGTGGTAGGGTAAAGTTTAGGTTTAGGTTTTCTGTACAACTTAGGGTTAAAAGATAGGTTTAGTGTTAGTGTTACAGTTAAGGTTAGTGTTAGGTTTAGTGTTCTGGTTAGGTTTAGGATAAGTGTTTGTGTTAGTGTCATCCTTAGGTTTAGGGTTTTGTTATTGTTAGAGTTAGGGTTAGTGCTACAGTTAGTGTTATGGTTAGGAAGAGGGTTAGAGTGAGGCGTAGGGTTAAGGTTAGGTTAGTTTTACAGTTACAGGTAGGATATGTATAGTGTTAGCTTTAGGGTTACTGATTCTGTTAGTGTTAGTTTTAGGGTTATGGTTAGGGTTAGTGACAAGATTAGTGTTGGGGTTAGGGTTATTGTTAGATTAGCGTTAGGGTTAGTGTTAGGGTTATTGTTTGTGTTAGGGTTAGGGTTGCAGTTAGGTAAGGGTTAGCGTTAGTGTTAGGTTATGTTTAGGGTTATGTTAGCTATAGGCTTTGTGTTAGGTTTATGGTTAGCGTTATGGTTAGGGTAACGTTATGATTATGGTTCGGGTTATGGTTAGGTTAGCATTAGAGTTAGTGTTAGGTTTAGGTTTAGGTTTAAGTTTAGGTTTACTGTTAGTGGTATGATTAGTGTTAGGGTTAGAGTTAGGGTAAGTGTTAAGTTAATGTCTAGGGTAAGGGTTATGGTTATGTTTAGGGTTAAAATTAATGAGAGTGTAGGGTTAGATTTATGGTTAGTGTTAGGGTTATGTTTAGGGTGTTAGGGTTAGGGTTAAAGTTTTTTTTAGGGTTATGGTTAGGATTATGTTTATGGTTCCTGTTATGGTTAGGTTTTGGTTAGGATTAGGGTAAGGTTAGTGTTAGTGTTCAAGTTAGGTTTAGATTTAGGTTTAATATTAGGGTTAGGTTTAGAGTTAGGTTTAGTTTAGGGTTAGGGTTAGGTTTAGGTTTCGTGTTAGGGTAAGTTTAGGGTTATTGTCAGCTGTAAATTTAAAGTTAGGGTTAGGTTTAGGGTTAGTGTTAGGGTTAGGTTTAGGGTTAGTGTTAAGGTTAGGTTTAGGGTTATAGTTAGGTTTAGGATTAGTGTTAGGATTTGGGTTATGTTTAGGGTTACCTTGTGGTTTGAATTAGGGAGAGGGTTAGAGTTAGGCTTAAGATTAGGGTTATTGTTAGGGTTAGTGGTAGGTTTAGAGTTAGGGTAGTTTTAGAGTTAGGGTTAGTGTTAGAGTTAAAGTTGGGGTTAGTGTTAGTGTTAGGGTTAGTTTTATGTTTAGGGTTAGGGTTGCTGTTAGGGTTGGAGTTAGGGTTAGGGTTATGGTCTGTGTTAGGATTATGGTTATGGTTAGTGTTAATGTTATGATTAGGGTTAGGGTAAAATTTTGGTTTGGATTAGGGTTAAGGTTAGAATTAGTATTATTTTT
>NW_026013850.1:0-2519 GCF_001458135.2 Marmota marmota marmota | reverse complement strand
AACCACATTGTGAATCAGCATCCTTAAATCAGAGAAAACATTTGGCATTTGGTTTTTGGGGATTGGCTGACTTCACTTAGCATTATCTTCTCCAACTCCATCCATTTACATGCAAATGCCATGATTTTATTCTCTTTTAATGCTGAATAATATTCCATTGCACATATTTACCACATTTTTTTTTATCCATTCATCTGCTGAAGGGCATCCACAGTTTAGCTCTTGTGAATTGTGCTGCTATAAACATTGATGTGGTTGTGTCCCTGTAGTATGCTGATTTTAAGTCCTTGAGGAGAGGGATAGCTGGGTCAAATGGTAGTTCCATTCCCAGTTTTCCAAGGATTCTCCATACTGCTTTCCATATTGGCTGCACCAATTTGCAGTCCCATCAGCAATATATGAGTATGCCTTTTTCCCCACATCCTCGCCAACACTTATTGTTTGTATTCTTAATAGCTGCCATTCTGACTGGAGTGAGATAAAATCTTAAAGAGTAATTTTTGATTTGCTTTTCTATAATTGCTAGAGATGTTGAACATTTTTTTCATACATTTGTTGATTGATTGTATATCTTCTGAGAAGTGTCTGTTCAGTTCCTTGGCCCATTTATTGTTGGTTTTTTTTTTTTTTTTGGTGTTAAGTTTTTTGAGTTCTTTATATATCCTAGAGATTAGTGTTCTATCTGATGTGTGTGTGGTAAAAATTTGTTCCCAAATTGTAGGCTCTCAGTTCACCTCACTGATTGTATCTTTTGCTGAGAAGAAGCTTTTTAGTTTGAATCCATCCTATTTATTGATTCTTGATTTTAATTCTTGCGCTATAGGAGTCTTATTAAGGAAGTTGGGGCGTAATCTGACATGATTGAGATTTGGGCCTACTTTTTCTTCTAATAGGCGCAGCATCTCTGGTTTAATTCCTAGGTCCTTTATCCACTTTGAGTTTTGTGCATGGTGAGAGAGAGGGGTTTAATTTCATTTTGTTGCATATGGATTTCCAGTTTTCCCAGCACCATTTGTTGAAGAGGCTATCTTTTCTCCAAAGTACATTTTTGGTGCCTTTCTCTAATATAAGATAACTGTAATTATGTCTCTGTGTCCTCTATTCTGTATCGTTGGTTTGTTTTGGTGCCAATACCATGCTGTTTTTGTTATATTGCTCTGTAGTATAGTTTAAGGTGTGATATAGTGATGCCACCTGCTTCACTCTTCTTGCTAAGGATTGCTTTAGGTATTCTGGGTCTCTTATTTTTCCAGATGAATTTCATGACTGCTTTTTCTATTTCTATGAGGAATGTCATTGGGATTTTGATTGGAATTGCCTTAAATCTGTATAGGGCTTTTGGTAGTATCTCAATATAGTTTTGATTTGCATTTTCCTAATTGCTAAAGATGTTGAACATTTTTTCATATATTTGTTGGCCATTTGTATTTCTTCTTTTGAGAAGTGTCTGTTTAGTTCATTTCCCCATTTATTGAGTGGGTAATTTTTTTTTTTTTGGTGGTAAATTTTGTGAGTTCTCTATATATTCTGGATATTAATCGTCTGTCAGAAGAGTAGCTAGCAAATTTTTTTTTCCCATTCTGTAGATTCTCTCCTTATATTCTTAATTGTTTCCTTTGCTGTGAAGAAGTTTTATAAATTTGATAGTATCTACTTATTAGTTCTTTTTTTAAAAAAATATTTATTTACTTTTAGGTGGTCACAATATCTTCATTTTATTTTTATATGGTGCTGAGGATTGAACCCAGTGCCTCATGCATGCTAGGTGAGTGCTCTACCTCTGAGCCACAACCACAGCCCATCTACTTATTAGTTCTTGATATTATTTCCTAAGCTTTAGGGTCTTATTGAGGAAATTGTTGCCTGTACCTCTATCCTGGAGTGTTGATCCTACGTTTTCTTCCAGGGGTTAGTTTCTGGCCTAATTCCTAGGTCTTTGATCCATTTTTGAGTTGACTTTGTGCAGGCTGAGATATAAGGATCCAGTCTCGTTCTCCTACATATGGATAACCATTTTCCCAGCACCATCTACAAAGACTGTCTTTTCTCTAGCACATATTTCTGTCACCTTTGTCAAGGACCAGATGACTGTATCTGTGTGGATGTGTCTGTTTTTAATGCCAGTTCCATGCAGTTTTTGTTACTATGGCTCTGTAGTATAATTTGAAGTTGGATATTATGATGCCTCCGCATTGCTTTTTTGCTTAGAATTGATTTGACTATTCCATGTCTTTTATGTTTTCAAATGAATTTTAGGACTGTTTTTTCCTAGTTCTGTGAAGAATGTCATTGGTATTTCTATTGGGATTATACTGAATCTGTATATTGCTTTTGGTAATATGGCCACTTTAGCAGTGTTAATTCTGACTCCCCACAAACATGAGAGGTGTTTCTGACTTCTTCTGTCCTCTTCAATTTCTTTCTTCAGTGTTCTATAATTTTTATTGTAGTCTTTCAACTCCTTGGTTAGATTTATCCTAGGTTTTTTCTCCTCCTCCTCCTCCTCCTCCTCCTCCTCC
>NW_026013849.1:0-2519 GCF_001458135.2 Marmota marmota marmota | reverse complement strand
CCTTCAAAATATAGTCAATATGTGCCAAGAGAAAAAAAATCAGGATAATATCTGAAACAAGGATGAATAATTCATTCTTACTTGGATCTCACTAATAGATCTGTTGTTGAATTAAGTTATTTTTGTCTTTGATTGCTTATGAATTCCTAAAAAGGATTGGCATGATTTCCTACTGGCATTTACATTCCATGCACAAAAGATTTCACAGCAAGGGCAAAGCTCAGTCAATGCTTTTAGCAAATATTTTCACTCATTGGCAATTATAATACAGTGAAGTATCTTTCATAGGCTAATAAATTAACCAGTTAATATCTAGTAGGAAATACAAAAAAGAAATATTTGATATTTAAATGTTTAAATATAAAATAATTGATATACCAATTATTACTCATCTAGATTGTTAATTTTAGACCTCACTACTTAAAACAGTATCCTATGAAATTAGTCAAGTTCAGCAATTGAATGAATAATTACATGTGGTTTCATGTCCCATAAAAAGATTTGACTAGCACCACATCAGAATATAATAAGAGGCTAGAGTTATAGCTTAGTGGTTGAGTGTATGACCAGCATGTATAAGGGCCTAGATTTGACCCCCCAGCACCATAAATCAAACAAAACATGAGGAAAAGGACAAAGCAAACAAACAAACAAAAAACAACAGGCTAATATTGATGAGATCTCAGCAGTAAGAAAAAAGAGTCATGAAGTTCATCTTGAAACACTGCCTGTAAAATTTTGTTTCTAGGCTGAGATGTAATGACGTTGAAGAAACAACCTTCCCTCCCAGAACAAATGCCTGCTTCCCAAGCAACTGCCCTAAGTACAACATGTCCATCATCAAAAGCAGCTGTCTTTTCCCATTTCAGGTCTGAGTTCACCTACTTCACCTTAAAGGTGAAGTCAAAGGAAGATAGGCATCAGGGAAAGAGAGTCAGGTAGATGGTGAATGGCAGGCACAGATTTAGGGAATGTCAACTTCCATTAATTAAATACCTTAAAGGTAATATATAAGATATGTATAAATGAGAGAGGTTGCAACACAAATTGTAGCCAAGAGTGTCTTGGGGTTTGCTTAGAGAATAGTATTATGAATACTTTAACAGTCTCAGGAGCCAGGCATGGTGGTGCACACCGGTAATCCCAGTGGCTTGGGAGACTGAGACAGGAGGATCATGAGTTCACAGCCAGTCTCAGCAATGGTGAGGTGCTAAGCAACCCAGTGAGACCCTGTCTCTAAATAAAATACAAAATAGGCCTGGGGATGTGGCTCAGTGACCAAGTGCCCCTAAGTTCAATCCCTGGTAAGCCCCCCACTAAAAAAAAAAAGTGTGAGGAAACTGTAAACTAAGGATGTCTTTCCACATGTCTGGAGTGAAGACTCATTTGCTTTCTATACATTCCTTTTATTAAAAAAAACTCAGGTATGACCAAAGGAGTTTTAAAACTTGGCCACCTTCTAAAAATTATGAACTATTGAAAAACAAAATGACTACACTCTGCAGGATTTAAATTTTTCTAATGTGAAGGGTTCTTTTCAAAGGAAATCTCACATAAAAATTGGAGGAATACTCATCTCAAGGCAGAAATACTTCATTTTGTATATAGATGGTAAAAGAAGGTAATCCTACACCCACACCCAGGGATAGTAAAATAAATTATCAGTAGACCTTATACTGTTATAAGTTTCACAAAAATAGTGAATGTGTGTTGAGAGCCACAGCCGAAGGGGCCCCAGCAAACTTCCAGCTGCCAGCAAACTTCCAGCTGCCGGCTGATGATTGGCTCACAGCGGCCCCAGCAACATCTAGCTGATTGGCTCCTCTGCGGTGATGCTCATTGGGCTGTTTCCCTGCCCTTTCAGACCACGGAGCTGCTCATTGGGGGACTTTTTTGGCTCCACCCACGTGACCCAGCCAATCGGCCTCAAGAGCAGGAGGATTGTGGGAGGTGGAGAGAAGCTTGTGTGGGAGAGAGGCTTGTGGAAAGCCGGTGGTGGCAGTTGAGGCTCTGAGGGTTTTTCCTGAGAGGCTGTTTTGTTTGGCGTGTGTGGTTCTAAAAATAAAGTTAGTTTCTTTTGACAAGTGGCTCCTGATTGTGCCCAGCCAGACTGCGGCATTTGGTGGCTCGCACGGGGAGCAACTGAGGGTAAGTGAAACTGCTCGCCCCTGAGGGCAGGGCGAGAGGATGGGTAGCCATTTTAAGATTCCTCTTTTATTTTGCTTCACTTTTGTTTTAAGTTGCCTGTCCCTGGAGATGAGTGAGACGGAAGAAAAACCGCTCACATCTGAGGAAAAACTATTTACGTCTGAGGAACAGATAGGGAGAAAGGACGGATGCACATGTCAGGAGGATAGAAAGGCTATAATGACTTTTTGTTGTTCCCTTTTTATTTCATTCTGTCTCGGTTTTGTTTGGCGTCATCTTGTTGGGTTGTATTCTAGTAGAAATACGGGATCAGAAATTAGCAAAAAACAAACTGAAAGAGTGTTAAGTAAATTGTTAGAGGAAGGAGGCAT
>NW_026013848.1:0-2519 GCF_001458135.2 Marmota marmota marmota | reverse complement strand
GAAAATACCACAGAGTGCCCATATACCAGCAGAAACCAGTTGGAATTAACAGTTCTGGACATATTGCCATAATTGCTTCAGGTTTTTTTTTTTTTTAATAAAGTAACAGAAAAAGCTGAAATTCCTTCGATTTTCTTCTCAGAGGCAGCCACTGTTATAGATTTGTTATGTATTACTGAAGTTTGGAACTTTACATTTTACTTTGATTATCTGGGTGAAAAGTTTGCCTATAGTTGTACCCTACTGAACATTTAGAGTATTTATAGTTCCCCCCACCCCCATAGTGAGTAACATCTCTTTGTAAAAGTGTGAGTTTCTCTAGAGTTATACCAAAAAGTGGAATTACTGGTCTGTAGAGCATGTATGCTTATTTTCACTAGATATTGCCAAATGTCTTTCCAAATTGGTTATATCAGTTTATGTTCTCACTAGAGTATTTCATAATTCCCATGTCTGGACATCCTCAGCCAATACTTGGAATCCTCAAGGTTTAAATGTTGTTCCTCTCTGTAAATTGAGAAATGTTAGCTTCTTAACAAGCCCTGAATTTTTCTGAGTGTTCAAGGCCAGTGGGGTCCTATGAGGGGAACTGGAAGAATCATTAATAAAGTCGGAGTCCTCCGGCAGCTATTGCCACAAGCATTGCGGTGTTAGACTGGCCAGAGCTAAGTGCTAGGATAGCAGCACAGACTGCGCTGCCTGCGGAGGTGCAGAGAGGATCCTTAGAGGCTGGAGAGGTAATTAGCAGTTTATAGGAGCAAAGGGCACTGAGGATGAGGGAAGCATGTAGCCAGGCAGCCCAAGTGGAATGAGCTTTAGAAAGCTAATAGTCAACCACTAGCTGCCCTTAAAACTTGAGCCAGAAAGAGATTAACAGAGCCTTAAAACATACTTGTTTTAAACTCATCATTTTACAGATGAGGAAATTGAAATTGAAGCACATAAAAATAAGGTCAGCTTATATAAGTCATTTAGGCTTTCTATTAGCCAGATATTGAAAATAAAATTAGCTGGATTTATTGGCTTATTTAACTTCAACATCTAATGAATGGGTTGATCTTCAACATAACTACATAATGCAGTAGATCGGGTGGGATAATTTTCCTCTCTCTTCTTTCTGTGTTTTGCTCTGCTTTCCTCTTGGTAGCCTTATTCTCAGTAGGCTCTATCCTTCTAGAGGCAGAGATATGCACCAGGTAATATTTTTTATGTTTTTACAGCTGATGTTCCTACTGAAAATTACTTATATTCCTTCTCTTTGTTTATTTAAAAATTCTACCCACTCACCCCCCACCCCCCCAAAATACTCAATTCCCATCCGAGGACTAATCACTATGATCAGGAACATAGTTTAATCTGGCCAGTCTTCTTGGGTCCTTTTTTTGTTTTTGTTTTTGTTTGGTGCTGGGGATTGAACCCAGGGCCTTGTGCATGTGAGGCAAGCACTCTACCAACTGAGCTATACATCCCCAGCCTAATCTGGCCAGTCTTCTTGGTGGGAAAATTGGACCATTTCATTGATTTCTGCACTGGAATCACATTAATAAGGAAGGAGAGTTTCTGCAAGAAAGACTGCAGGGCATGCCAGTTGTAAGATGACCTCTGCAGATGGGTGTGTGGAGTGTTTTCAGACATGAAGGGAGCCATTATGATATTCACCACAGGCGTTTTATGTCTATGCATCCATGGTTGCAACAGCTTTATAGCAGTAAACAAACTTACTGCAGTGAACACCTTTTGAGTATATTGGAATGGTTTGTCAGCTGATACAGGGATAAATATATGTCTATCTCCAGGGGAGTTTCCAAACATTTTGGAAGTAGGAAGAATAGCAAAGTTAGAGGTATAAACAGTTTTTGAAGACAAGAAACTGTGCAAGAGAACCTCACTGTTAAGATTTTCCAGAGGAAGGGGGATATACTTGAGTTCAAAGGGCTTCACTATATAGGTGGTGGTTAACATCTCCTTTAAAAATTGTATTAGAGTGGCAAAATTAAGCCCAGTAGGAGTGGGGTGATGGTTCCAGGCACAGGTCCTAACCTGAGCTCTAAAGCAGAGAGGTGGAAAACGGCAGAGGCATTGTGATTTACTGAGTTGGATTGGACTGGGAGAATGTCTGAGGGTTGGAGCCGATGAAATGAGAGCCGAGCATGTTGTATAGGACTACACTGCCGGCGGGGTGAGATTGTACTTCCTTTGGTGGGCAAAAAACCCCCACAAATTAAAAAACAAAGCCAGTGAATGGTATAGCCTAAGAAGCAGTTTGAACAGTGTTTTTTGTTTTCAAGTAGGAAATAGGCCAGATTTCAGTACATTTAAAGTTGTGTCCAAAAGTTCTTTTTTGTCACGATTACCAGGATCTCAAACAAGGGATTATAATGTATAACTCTGCCAAAATTCAGGGTAGCTATTACATGAACTAAATATGTTTTTACTCTTGATAATTTTATTTTGTAGTTTTCTTATAAATGATTTAAGATTGCCTGTTAATGTTTTGCAGAGGTACTGCTTTAAGAACA
>NW_026013847.1:0-2519 GCF_001458135.2 Marmota marmota marmota | reverse complement strand
AGGATTCGGTGACAACCAATCTCTGCAGCTCGAACCTGCCACTAAGGCACTCCTGATTTTTGTCTCTAGCGGGGACGCCCCTTTTGCCAATAAATCAGTTTCCCCTACAATGCCTCTTGGATAACCTCAAAACCCTCTCCTTGACACCAGACATCAAACCCAAAAAATTGACCCAATATAGCACCCAGGCCTGGCCCACTTATCCCTTAGACAACCAAAGCAGACGGCCCCCCTTTTGGGTCCCTGGATCCCTCCATTCTAAGGGATCTCTACAATTACTGTGAGCATTCGAAAAAATGGGTAAAAAGCTGCTATATCAAAGCTTTCTTCTTGCTTGTGCTCTCTGCACCTCTTGCAGACCTCTGCAAATTCTTCTAGCTTGCAAACCAACACCCACAACCACTGATCCCCAATCTCCTCCTCCTCCGGACTCATCCACTACTTTTGACCCTACTGATGAATTTCCACCCTATCGCCCAGCTCAAATAGGTCCTCACCCTCAACCTTCTGCCCCAGCCCCTCCACTGTCTCCCCCACCTGAACAACCTGACTTCTCTCCACTCACTAGATCAAAAACCTAAACAACCGCCTTTCCTCAAACCATTGCCTCTTTTCTGAGGTAGCAGGTACTGAAGGAATCCCTCCACCCACTCACTCCTCTCTTCTTCTGTCAGCGCCCACACCAGGTCCCACCAGGTCCTCTTACCAGCTAACCCAAAGCTCAAACAAACTGAGGAGAGCCTTTGGACCCCTATCAGAGATCTGGTGAAAATGGCCTTTAAAGTTGCTTTGTCATCACTGAAAACAGGTTACTAAGAATTGTCCCTTACAGGCTTTTTGGGATATTCACTCCCATCCTCCCCTCTGCTCTACCTGTTCTACTGCTCAAGTTTTCCTTGCTAGGGAAAATCCTATTCTTTTACATCACTCCTTCCTCATTCTCAGATCCACTGAGCTGCCTTCCCGTCTTCCCCTCCTTACCCCGGCCCACAGAAAAGTCTTAACTGACCTTCTCCAGAAATCTTCACCACGGCTGATGTTAGGACTTTCAGCAAAAGAATCTCTACAAAAAAGTTTAATGTAGATAAACTTCCTATTTTCCTGTTGCCCTGTTTTACTTGGCCACTGTCTGGAAAAATCAGCACTCCAGGCGCTGGACACCCCCTTATTAGTTTTTCACAAAATATGTAAACAAGGCCTGTGGCCTTGAGCTGGGGCTTCACAGAGAAGGCTACATTTCTAAGATAAGGAAGTTACCAACTGGGCTCCATGATAACAGCTGGGGGGCGGGGTAGGAGAGAAAGGTGTGTCAGTTAACTTGCCCAGAACACACACACACACACACACACACACACAAACACACAAAAACTGCTTTTTGTGAACTTCTGCAGACTGTGAACTTCTGAGCCCCTTCCCTTACATGTTGGGTACAAAATTTTGAAACAACCTAAACTTGGGGTTCAGGGGATTAATTGATTACAACAGAAGCTGTGCCTTCTGAATCTGGCTGCAACCAAATAAAACTATTTCTCTATCTTCAGTGCTATCTTAGGTGCCTTTCCTTGTCCGTCCCTACAGCAGTATAATTCTATATACTTAAACATTGTTCATGTTTTCATGAAATGGTCAACAGATGTGATTAATTGTGTGCTGCAAATAACAAAATATCTCTTATTAAAATGGAATAATTTGCCTAAATTCAGAAATTTACAAGGATTGTTTCAAAGTGTGAATAAAGAAGGAGTTAACAGGAAAGAGAAATTAGAAGGTTCTAAGTATGGATTTAATACAAGGAAAATGTGTTTCTGGATAAGAGAGTCTATAAGTAAATAAGAGGGTTTAAGCAAGTGATGAAGAAGGTCTGTGTATGTTGGCTATATAGGTGTAAGTAAGTGCTAAAGAAGGTTTGTGTATACAACTATGGTTAAACAACAACTGTTATTTTGCAATATTGTAATAAGTTATTTCTTTAAAAGCTAAACTTGATTAATATAAAAACATCAATAATAATTGTGGTACTATTACTCTTCTTTGTATATTAAAAGTGTTCATATTTTCCAGGTATGTCATTAAGATAGAAGCTTTAAAAAAAATTATATCAAGCTGGTGTTCTCCAAAAGGTTGCATGGTTATTTTAGGCTTATAAAAATAACATATTGGAGATTTATTTATATCATTTAATGTTCTATAACTGGACCTGTTATCAATAAGATTAATATAAAGTTCTATACACTGGGTACAATTTAAATGTAATATACTGTATTACCTAGTATTATGTGACATCAAGCAACAACATATATAAACTTTATAAAATGATATTTAAAAACAAAGATCAGAGCTGCCCCCTCCCCCAGCGCTGGCAAGGTAGAGGGAACTGTGACCATCCACAGAGCAGGCCCAGCGGCCTGCTGAGGGGCAGAGCCGCCCCCCACCCCCAGCGCCTGCCAGGTAGGCGGAACGGTGACCACTGGCAGAAAAGGCCCAGTGGCCCACGGCTGAACAGAGCTTCCAATCACTCC
>NW_026013846.1:0-2519 GCF_001458135.2 Marmota marmota marmota | reverse complement strand
AGCCGCTACTTAAGAGGCTCCAGCGCCGCCCCCGCCTCAGTGCGTTACTTACCTCGACTCTTAGCTTGTCGGGGACAGTAACCAGGACCCGGTGTCTGCTCCTGTTGCCTTTGCTTCCTAACCCGTAGCCACCATGGTGAGTGGACCGCGCCGCGGCGCCCTGAGATGTTCGGGAAAACCGGGGGAAAACGAGCGGGAGAGGTGCGAAGGGCTTCTAGCTAGAGAGGGCTGGGACAAATGCCATCCAGTTGGAGAGCAAAAGGCGAGGCGGGGGCGGGGGTAGATGAGATCCGGGGACAAGGGCTGGGGACCAGATAAAAGAGGGCTACGGGATTTCATCTCCGGCTCTGGGGCCCGGCGCCTCAAGACCCTACCCTTTCCCGCGCGTGCCCTTCCCCCATCCTAAACCCCTCAGGCGGGTGCGCGCAGTCACCCCGCCCTCACTTCCTCCTGAGCGCGAAAAGCGGGGGCGGGAAGGAGCTGGAGACAAAGCGCAGGCGCGACCGTTACCTTCCCGCCCAAGAGCGGCGGGAAATTCCCACTGCAGTGTGCGCATGCGCACAGAGGTTCTGCGGCTCCATGACTGCAGGGCGTAGCCCCTGTAACCCAAGGAGTTTTCTTAGCACTGTACCACACTACGCCCCAGCTTATTAAGACAGTTAACATCTAACAGCCTGTCTCCACTGCACTAGGAAATCCTGTGGGGAGCAGGTGGTGGCAGTGAAGAATTTGGAGAGAATGGAAATCTGCATTGGGGCCTCTGAAAACAGATGGGGAGGTGCAGGGCTGAGCCCAGTGCCTGCAGGTATTGCGGGCATCTGCAGCTGCGCACCCCCGCCTTTGAGCGCAGCAGTGCGCTCCCTGAATTGCTCATTCATCCAGTGCCGCAGAGCCCCACCCCTTGTCCCTTCGGCCAGACATTTTCTTTGCACTCCGACCATGTGCTTCCTGTGCTGAAAGCTGTCCGGAAATCTGGCCAACTGTACTGGAGTGGGGTTCTGGGCCTGAGCAATGGGTGGTGGATGAATTTCTCACTGCCCTGTGTTAAAAAGAGGAACCTGACTAAGCATTCTTACAGGTCTCAAAATAGCACTTCTCCATTTAAGGGTCGGAGGGGAAAAAAATCATTCCCTACTACGGAAAAAAAAAATAGGACATTTTGGATTGTTTATTTTATGGTGGAGATTGAATCCAGTCAGGGCTCATCACTGAGCTGTGTCCCCAGCTCAAGTCATTTTTTGCAATACCGGAGAATACTCTTCCACTAAGCTACATTTCCGACCTTTATTTTTTTGTTCTAAGACAGGGTCGCCTGAATTTGCCTAGCTGGCTTGGATCACACGTGATCCTCTTGTCTCAGCTTCTTAAATTGATAAGAATTATAGGCATGTGCCTGAAAAAAATAATTTGTGGTAGTGGGGGCTTGGCAGCACACCTGTAATAGCAGCGGTTTAGGAGGTTGGCGCAGGATTGCAAGTTCTGGACAACCTCAGGAACTTGGTGAGACCCTGTCTCAAAATGAAAAAGAACTGAGTGTGTAGCTCAGTTGGAAAGTATCCCTGGGCTCAATCCAAGCACCAAAACTTTAAAAAATAATAATTAAAAAAGGAATTTGCTTAAATTCCATGACTTCCCCTGTCCTTTCCGCAGCGTGAGTGCATCTCCATACACGTAGGCCAGGCTGGTGTCCAGATTGGAAACGCCTGCTGGGAGCTCTACTGCCTGGAACATGGCATCCAACCTGATGGCCAGATGCCAAGTGACAAGACCATTGGGGGAGGAGATGACTCCTTCAACACCTTCTTCAGTGAGACGGGTGCTGGCAAGCACGTACCCAGGGCAGTGTTTGTAGACCTGGAACCCACGGTCATTGGTGAGTTGACTGGGTATGTCTTGGGTTCTCCATTGATCACATACACATTGTCTTTCCCACCAGAGTTGAGCAGTTTTGTGCAGGTTATTAAGTGATGGGTGCTGGTTTCCTTTTCTTTTTCAGATGAAGTTCGCACTGGGACCTACCGTCAGCTCTTCCACCCTGAGCAGCTCATCACAGGCAAGGAAGATGCTGCCAATAACTATGCCCGAGGCCATTACACCATTGGCAAGGAGATCATTGACCTTGTCTTGGACCGAATTCGTAAACTGGTAAAAACCTTAAATGAATATGTATTTTAAATGGGGTGAGAGGCTCCAGAGCAACTTGAATGGACTGACCTAATGACTTTGTTCTTTGGTTCCAGCAAAGTGGAATAGGCCGCTTACTATATTAATTAGACTTCTATGCCAGTCAGTCCCTGGCTGTAGAATAATTTGTGATGTGTCTGTTAGCCAATTTTTTATACTATCTGGATATGGTCATGATTTAAAGAAATTATGAATAGTTCTGTAGAAAATCTGGCCAGGTGCAATGGTATGCTTCTGTAGTCTCAATGTTTGTGGGAGGGAGGTAAAGGGCTGGGGGATGTAACTCAGTGATAAAGTGCTTACCTAGTTTGCATTTCCTTTTTTCTTCCCCTACA
>NW_026013845.1:0-2519 GCF_001458135.2 Marmota marmota marmota | reverse complement strand
CTCTCTCTCTCTCTCTCTCTCTCTCTCTCTCTCTCTCTCTCTCTCTCTCTCTCTCTCTCCTTCCTGATATGATATCTTGAACTGTTTCCCTCCACCACACCCTTACACCATGATATTCTGCTTAGCCCTGGGCCCTGATGAATGGAATCAGCCATCTATGGACTGAGACCTTTGAAACAGTGAGCTCCCAAATGAATGTGCCTCCTTAAAAGCATTCTTGTCAGGTCTTCTGGTCACAATGACAAAAAAAAAAAAAATAAAATAAAATTGATTAAATCAGTGGCCTTACTAGAAGCATAAGTCTTTTAAATCCTTGTTCTCTGAAAATTCAGTTAGAGGTAATATAAATCATGCTTCCTTCTAATTAATGAGCAGATGGAAAAGACGAAAGGCAGGCTCTTCATCCATTAGCAACGATGCAAGCAACTGCAAATGAACAGACTGAGAGCAGCATCAAGCCTAAGGCCAACAATCCCAGTAAATACCTTCCAAACTGAAATTTCAACATCTCACAACACAAGCCGACTTGCAAACCAGGTCATTTTATATCTTTTAATATGCAATTGAAGCATAATAGCAATTACAGCAGTAATTGATTTAATTTGTAGTGTTTTAGCTTTGTAGGAGATAAGACTAGTAATATCTAATTCTGTAATGTAATACAGGTTTTGATGAATCAATATTTTAATGGGGCTATGGGAAACTACAAAAACCCTCAACTCCTATGGCTATAATCAAAATGTATCAATATACATGATCTTGACTGACATTTAACAATGTTAAAAATGTTTCTGAACATCATAGGAGATATAACTAAAAGCAATACAATGGCACTCTGGTGAGAAAACAAACACAAGAGGAAAGTGAAGAAAGTGCACAGGCAAGATGCTACTTTTGTGTTCTTAAAGTTTTGTGAACAATCAAGACAATAATTCTATTCACGTATTTTAAAAATAAATATTTTTAAAAGAACTTTGTAAGACCATGCCAAAAATGAGAATTACCTAGACGACATCAACTTACAAACCAGTAGCTGGTGATGAGTTAATTATCAGAATTCTGAACAGAAACATGACAATAATAATATGAATGTGAAAATGTGAAAATTTTAGCCCCTTTTCTATTTTATTTTTATTTCTGTATGTGCAATTTTTTTTTCAGTTTCATCTTCCCTTCCCATTTACCCAGAATGGCTCAGAGAGGGAGAATCAAAACATGTAAGAAATGCATAACATTTCTTTTTATATTCATCTACTTCTTTTCTTTGTTGTAGCACTTTTTGAATATGTCCCAAATTCTTTGAAACTCTTCCTTCTGGAAATACTTAATCAATACCATTTAGCAGAAGTGATACTATGCCCATCTTCAAGACTAGAACCAGGCCTTAAGAAATTGAAAGCTTCTATTTGCTGTCTCTTGGGACACTCACTTCTAAATCCCAGTCACTGTTTTATAAGGAAGCCCAAGCACCCTATGGAGGGTTCTACCTGGAAAATACTGCATGCATTCTTCAGCCCCTCAGCGTGAGCTGAGCTCCCAGTAGACATTCACCATCAACAGGTGGATCATGCAAGTGAGCCATTAAAATGGGCATTCACCAAACCCCACTAAGCCATCCCAGATGACATCTCCTGAAGCAAATATAGCCTTCCCTGATGTGCTTTGCCCAAATTCAGGTTTATGAGCTAAATATGTGATTGTAGTTGTTTAAAGCTAATAATGTTTGGGTTGTTGTTGTTGTTATCTGTTGTTTATTTTCTTCTTTTACTACAATAGATAATGAAAAGACATTTAATATCTTTAACAAAAATTTAAAATATGTATGAAAGGATTTGGGACTTGGTGGTGGATGCATATTATAAATGCCTTGACAAGAATTGCTAAAAGAATTCTAAAGACTATACATAGAATGTAAACAGAACAGGAAAAACATTAAGAGGTTGTCATTAAGGACTGAAAGAAAAGAAAGTAAATGCTATGGAACTAAAGAAAAATAGATCTTCATTATGTATTAATAGAAACTTAACAAAACTGTCACCTGCAATAATGTACAATGAAGGAAATATGCCTAATTATGAGACTTCCAGGCAGAATATCTCAGTTGCCTCCTGAATTCTTTCTGTTGTCTATGTTAAAATTTGAAAGATAAGAAATTAATTAAAAATGACCTGTTAAATAACTAGGAATCAATAGATCCAAATATAACTCTTTGCATTCAAAAACTCTTCAGATGACAAAATATTCTTCAAGTAAAAAAAGTCTCAAGATAAATGTAAAAATGATAATACAATAAGATTCTTTTTTTTTTAAATTTTTTATTGTTGGCTGTTCAAAACATTACATAGTTCTTGATATATCATATTTCACACTTTGATTCAAGTGGGTTATGAGCTCCCATTTTTACCCCATATACAGATTGCAGAGTTACATCAGTTACACATCCATTGATTTACATATTGCCATACTAGTGTCTGTTGTGTTCTGTTGCCTTTCCTATCCTCTACTATCCCCCCTCCCCT
>NW_026013844.1:0-2519 GCF_001458135.2 Marmota marmota marmota | reverse complement strand
GGAAAAAGGAAAGACAGAAAGAAAAGAAGCCCCACTTGGGGTGTGGTATGCAAGGGCTCCCAGGAGGCGACAGTGGGGAGGACACAGCCACCAGGTCATCCCTCGCCTGTAGTATTCCAGGGGACAGTTACACCGACCTTCTCCTTCCTGTGAGGTGCCCATTTGACTCCTCTACTGCAGTGACATGGTAAGCAGCACCCCTCTGGTCAATGAGAGTGTGAGCTATAAAATCCTTGAACTCCTTATCTTTTTTTTCTCATCTGCTACAAACTTTCCTATAAACACTGTCCCAGGTGGCTGGGCAAATACTTGAGCCTTGAAATGAAATCTTGGAGTATTCCGTAACTCAAAGACCAAATCATCAAAAACCGTGTAATAAACTTTAGCCTTTGGCATTTCACGATTGCCAGACTTTTATTGTATGCATTTTTTCACAGTTATCTTCTAAGTTATTTGTGTAAACTTTTTGAAAATTACAGAAACCTCTCAATCAGGCAATAGTGCTGAGGTGTTGTGCTACATGTTGCATGTAACATGTCACATGTACACATGTAAAAAATTTTTGGTCTCCTTTATTTTCCAAATTATTTTCTTTTAAAACTATTTCTGCCTGAGAATACACTATTTGATTATTCTTTAGAAAACACCATTGGTAAGTGGGATATTCCAAGAAACCCATCACACAAACATCATTCTCACAAAATTATTAAAAATAAAATTCACCGTGATGTTCATTCAACGGTCATCAATGTGTGGGCCAAGGACACAAAATGAAAAATGAAGAAATGATAATAATAGGGGACCAAAGTAATCTTGTGGGGTTTCTCTGGGTTCTTGCCCCCAATATCTGTCCCTGCCTCTTTCCCCACCCTCCAACATGGACATGCATGTCAGATGGATGTGCCCAACAGAAAACATGGACCATCTGCATGCCTGTCTGCACAGGTGCACACACGTGTGTTTCTATCTAGTTGTTCAGGTGGCTTTCCTCACACGTTGTGGGGAACTCCTTAATTTCCATTTGCTTTTAAACATACTTCAAACCAAGGTGTCATGAGATCAAAGCTGCTAATTATTCCTGAAAATACACTTTTATTCATTTAGTGATTCCCAAAGCATCCTTAAAGACTCATCCTTCTGTTACCTGTCCGTTTTTTTCTCTTATTTTAAGTAATGCCTGCCCATAAAGGAGGATGGGTGGGACGTGTAAATCAGAACCTGGTTCGCATCTGCCATGTGGATGCCAGATGGCACCAAGGAGAGGGCCCCAGGGAGTTCTAGGTCCCAAGGTACACCAGGTGCTTCTAAGCTCTTCACCGGATTTCACAGAGATGGTATTAAACCAGATAATGAAGTAGAAAAATAAGTATTCTCATCTAACAGAAAAACAAATAAAGCTACATTTCAACTAACTAGCAAATAGGAGAGTTCTGCCTTAACTTAGTACTCAAAAAGACGGTTCAAAAATGTGATATTTAAAAATACCCATAACTTGTAACTATATACAGACTGAATTACAGGTTTTACTTTTTAATGCAGTGAAATTGAAGTAGATGTATCTAGCCTGCACAGGTTAGAAGTATGTAATCTCAAGTCCATTTTCCCCTCTGGCATTTGTATGTATTCATATTTTATACCCACTAAGTTTTTAAGGAGCCATTAAGAGACAGTTGATAGGCAATAAGCTGCATATATTTCACCCACTAAAGTGGTTTGACAAAATGTGACGTGCATATACATCCATAACAGCATCAAACTTATCACATTCTTCACCATTCCTCACGACTGCTCATGATCCATCTGTCCCTCCATATCTGTCCCTAAGGAAGCACAGATATGTTCTCTATGGGTATAAACTGAGCTTTCTATAAACTAATATAAATGAAAATGTATTGGAGGTTTTTATTTTTTCTAGCTTCTTTCACTCAGCATAGTAACTTTGAGATGCATCCACATTGTTGGGTGTGTAGATAGTCTGAGGAGTGTTTAATTATGAAGATATTGCACAAAGCATTCATCTGTTCACCCACTGGTGGTCATTAGGCTATTTCAAATAAAACCTTTTACCTTCTACCTTCCTTTAATGTGAAAGTTACTTCAACTATAGTTAAAGTGAGTTTGTTTTAAATAGCACAGAATCAGGTCTTTACAAAAAAAAAAAAGGCTACTATACCAACTTTTCCTTTGAATTGATGTATTTAGATCATTTACATTTAATGTAATTGTTAACATTTATGCTTATATCTGTTATTTTATCTTATTTTATTGTTTTCTCTCTATTCTTTCTAGTTTTTAATTCTGTTTATATGATTTTTTTTCTTTCCTATAGATTTTTTTACAATTCCCTTTTATCTATAGAGTTTTTTGAAGGTATATGATTTTAGTTACTTTGTATGCCCGTATCTATACAAGCAGTATAGACACACACACACTCTTACCACAGTATATTTTGCCATATTTTACTAGTTTGAATGGAATGTAGAATTCTTACATCCCTCTACTCATTGTCTAGCATACTT
>NW_026013843.1:0-2520 GCF_001458135.2 Marmota marmota marmota | reverse complement strand
TTTTTTTTTTTTTTTTTTTTTTTTTTTTTTTTTAGGTGTAGATGGACTCAACACAATGCTTTTATTTTTATGTGGTGCTGAGGATCGAACCCGGGTCCCGCCCGTGATAGGCGAGCACTCTACCACTGAGCCACAATCCCAGCCCCTGCTTTTTCTTTTTCAACCTTCTTTTTGTGAAGTCGAGAGCAGGGCAAGGAAAACAGAATTTATTCACTCAACCAACTTTTTGCAAATATTGATTCATAAACTAAAATCTGCTCACAGCTACTCTACGTGTGGCCAACATAGTGTTTCTGATGTTGTTAAAAAGAGTTTTGCTGGGCGTGGTAGCACATGCCTTTAATCTCAGCGGCTCAGGAGGCTGAGGGAGGAGGATCCCCAGTTCAAAGCCAGTCTCAGCAAGAGCAAGGCGCTAAGCAACACCGTGAGACCCTGTCTCTAAATAAAATACAAAATAGGACTGGGATGTGGCTCAGTGGTCGAGTGCCCCCGAGTTCAATCTCTGGTATCCCCCCAAAAGAAAAGCAACAACAACAACAAAAATAAAACAGGAATTTTATACACAGCTGTGGATTTCTGGGCTCTCTTGAATCTTTCGTAGCGCAAAGCTGAGTGGTGGCCACCCTTCTAGATGCCTTTTCTTCTTCATACTGTCCCCATTCAGCGTCACTCCTTTGGGCTCCTGGTCAGTCCGCATAGACATTTGAGTTTGCAACCAACCCCAGGCTTATTAGCTGTTGACACTAGTAGGAATCCCACAAAATGTGGAGCTGGGAGCCATCTGCCTTCCTGGTTAGCTCTTGACCCACTGTGTGATCTGCTTCTCCTGCCCTCCACCCCCCAGCTCAGGATTCTTCCTCCTCCCTCTATGACCAAATCCTTATTGCCACTGTGGGTGCCGCACCTCCCACTGGTCTTGCTGGCAGATCTGGGGCAGTCGACAGAGTTCTGAAGTCCAGAACAGCTTTTGGGGTGTGCTAAGGTGGGCAAGGGTGTGCCCCAGCCAGGTGCCACTCCAGGTAAGCCGAGGCCCCGGCAGTGTCTCCCCATGGGCAGGTTTCCAGACAGGGGGAGCTTGTTTGGGGTGACCACTCACTGAAGGGCTGGCCCACTTCTCCAGAGCCTTCTTTCAAAGACACCCCCAGCAGCCGCCCTCTGCTTGGCCTGGTGCAGTGACCTCGGGTTTGCCCATGCTCTCAGGGCAGCAGGGACCCTGCTGAGGTCCTGTTTCCTGCCCTCTGCAGGCCCGGATTTCAAAGCTGTTGATTCTTTTCCTTCCCTCCTGCCCGCCTCCCGTCCTCCTTTCCTCCCCGACATTCCTTGCTTCTTGTTTATATTGCAGAAAACATCTGCGAGAGTAAATGACTGAGATGAAAGATCTTGGCAAAAGGCTATTTTTCTTTGCTTGGCTTAAAGGGGGACAGATGAAGTCTTCAGCCCCACCCGTGCCTCCCCCAGCACGACTCCCTCCCCCGGCTCCAGGGAGGAGAGAAATGGATCTGAATGAAGACAGACCAGAAGGTGGCCCAGCCGGCCTGGGTCCCCAGGCAGGGGAGATTGTTTTTCCAGCAGAACAGGCTGGCCTGGAGGAAAAGTCTCCTTGAGGGTGGAGCGGAGGGAAAGAAGATCTGCAGCTGGTTCTATGGGGGTTTTCCTGAAGCTCTGCAGGCCCCACTCCCACCGAGATCCACTCTTCTCTTGCTCCAGGCGGCAGATTCCATGTTCTGGGCTCAGTGGCATGTTATGGAGTGGCCTGTGATGGCTACCTCACCAGCCTTTCCCCGCTCTAGCTCCTCCATCCTGGGCAGTTGTGCAGGGCACAGAGTGATATCTTGGGCCTCATGTTTCTCTCTCCTGCTTCAAAGGAGCTGTGTGGTTTTTAGACAAGTTAGTGACTTCTCTGGTCCTCAGTTTCTCCATCTATAAAATAGGGACCATGATACCTACTTCTCAGAGCCAGAGTAAGGATGATGTAATAAAGCAGGCTCCACACACAGAACCTGGCCTTTACTAAGTGAAAGTGATGGTGGTGGTGATGATGATGATGATGATGATAATTCAGTGTGGGTAGGAGGGAGAGACTCATGCAGAGTTACTAGGTAGCTTTTTGAAACTTGATCTCCCCTTCCATGGATGGGGCAGAGCTCTTTCCCTCTCACTACAGGATTGTGACATAACACTGGGCAAGGACATGTGGGCCCTGGGAGATGAAGGTGTGTTGGGGAAACCCATGCTTGGCACTGTGCCAACTCTCCCTCACTGGGGAAGGGGGACCTTGTCATCCAGATGAACTGTTGGTGCCATGCACCTTGAGGACAGACCAACATGTGCTGGCTGGGCTGAGTGTCCTGGTCCCAGATCCTTGCTCCAGGGAGCCCCCACTTACCTGGCATGGTGGCACAGGGTTTGCAGGTAGCTGCCTCAGAGGCTCTGGAGAGCAAGACGGGGGGGGGGGGTGACTGCCCTCGGAGCAGCCTGGGATGCGCTCCCTCCCCGACTCTCACCTGCTGACCTGGCTCA
>NW_026013842.1:0-2520 GCF_001458135.2 Marmota marmota marmota | reverse complement strand
AGATAGAAAGAAAAAAAAAACACCTGATTTAAAAAAAAAAAAAACACCCTGCCCTCCAGAATCATGCAGGGCTGGAAAGATCAAATGAGGTAATAGCCATCTTCAACTAAGAGGCCCTCAGGAATCAAATTTATTATTTCCTTCCTTTATAAACGAGGGTATTTTCAGTTCAAATAATTAGTCATGCAAACAGCACTGTGTTTCTTCTAGAAAAAGAAAAAGGAGAAAGTGACAAAGAGGAGAAGGAAGGGCAAGAAGAAAAGCAACAGCGCAGTCCCAGTTTTAAAAGAGAGAAAAAAGCCAGGAGTGGAGGCACACACCTGTAATCCCAGAGGCTCAGGAGGCTGAGGCAGGAGGATCACAAGTTCAAAGCCAGTCTCAGCAATTTAGCACAGCTCTAAGCAACTTAATGAGACCCTGTCTCAAAATAAAAAATAAAAAAAAGGGCTGGGGATGTGACTCAGTGGTTAAGTGTCCCTGAGTTCAATCCCTGGTACAAAAATAAGAAAAAAAGAAAGAGGCAGAGGGAGGGAGAGAGGAAAGAAGGGAAGAAGGAAGGAAGGAAGGGAGGAAGGAAGGAAGAAGGGAGGAAGGGAGGAAGGAGGAAGGGAGGAAGGGAGGGAGGGAGGGAGGGAGGGAGCCTGAGTTCCAGTGCCTGTCACTAAAAGAATAGAGGGTGAGGAGGGAACCTCAAGGTAGAGAAGATAAAGTATCAAGCCCTGCTACAAGGTACCAGCACTCTGTGGCTTGCAAAATCCTACGGACATTTCATTTGGTCCTCACAGAATGTGATGCAGGTTTTGTTAACCCCCATTCTATGGATGAAAACACCAAGATTCAGAGAGAATAAACAACCTGGCCAAGGTCAGGCAGAGATCCTTGACTGTCTGAGCTGCCACCAGAGCACGCACATGGCCTCCACAGCCTTGCATTGGGGCTCCTGCTCCTAATCCCAGGGTGTTCCCTGGCCTCATCACTCTCTTTCTGTTAGCTTCAAGATGCACGGCATCTTGTTCATCCCTTGGCTTCTTTCCTCTCTACAGATTCTCTTCCCTGGCTTCCAGCCTCCTGGAAGCTTCCCCATTGAGATCTCACAGTCTTTGCAAATATAATCTCTAAAAGGCTTGTCTGGCCTCCCCACTCCCTTGCCCCTTCTCTCAGGGATTGTCCCTTCTCCCTGCCTCCCAGGTCCCAAAATCAGCATCACTTTTCATGATTTCTCCCCTTCCCATATACACAATCATCCCGTCATCTCAATCCTTTCTTCAAAACATCTGTTACCTCTCACTATTGGTGTCTACTTTTTCTCAACACCCAGCACTGTGACCTGATGCCTGCCTGGTTCCTTGCAGAAGCCTCCAACTGATTTCCCTCTGTGCTTCCCATTTACCCTGTTCATAGCTGCCAGATTGGTTGTCCTTAAGACACCATCTTCATCACAACATTGACCTGCCTGCCCTCCCACTTTGCTGGACCCCTTGCTGCCTTCATGAGATCAAGTTCACACTCAGCCTGCACTCAAGAAGCCTGTGTCTGGCCTCCCATGGCTTTCTAGCCTCAGCCTCCACCTCCCAATTCCCCAGTATGGCAAAAAAAACGATTGCTCACCACATGCACTTCCCTGACACCAGTCTTTTCCTCCCCTTCCCACTATGGCACCCTGTTTCCCCAGCAGCCTGTCCCCTCCTTTCAACTGCCCACCTGCAGCCAAGGCCTCCAGAGCCCTCCCCCCAAAGCCTGCAGGATTCATTATCTGCACTGTTCATCAGCCCAGTAATTATGCACTGTCTTGCAACTCTCTACTGTTTAGCCCGGAACAGGCATTGAAACTGACTAGGGCTATTTAATCTCCATATCTCATGTCTCTTTCTCTATCTCTATGTATATTTCTCATCACCCCAACAGCATAAACCACTTGCAGGTGAAGTCTCTCTAATGAGTCTGTTTCTCCCTACAGTACCTAGTAAGTGTTGGATATATACATATTTTGATTTTGCTTCTCTTTCCACATATGTTGGCCTCAAACAGCCAGGCTGGTCAGAAGAGTAAGCACTGGCCTTGGAGACCTGACTTGGCCATCACTAATCTCCCACAGGCCAATTTCATGTTACTCTCCCAGTTCGGGGTCCAAATGCAGGCATCCAGGGTTTCAGTGGCTCTAAGGGGTTATTGTCGTTCAGAAAGGTTGATGATCCACGCAGCCTGGAGCCGGCTCTGGTTGTTGATTTGGTGATGGTGTTTCCTTTCCTTTCTCTGGATTGCCTAACCCAGGGAAACATCCCTAAGTATGAGGGAGGGGGTGTGTTTAACCCCTGAACCCTTACTTGATCGTTGGTGAAACCACTCCAACCCAACTCCAAGGCAGTCTAAAGCACCCAAGGGAAGCCCTGCCCTTGAGAGAGAAAGAAGACACTGCACCTTTAAGTCTGCAGCCAGTGGAGAAAAACAAGCTGTGATTTATATAAGCGGGAAAATCATGTGATTTGCAGGAACGCTCCCTCCTCCCGGCCCCCGCCCCCG
>NW_026013841.1:2113-10527 GCF_001458135.2 Marmota marmota marmota | reverse complement strand
TGTTTCTTATCTATCGATCATGATGTTTGGACTAAGTAAATTCCAACATTTCCTCTAGCTCCATGACTTCTTTCCAACTTGGTTTATCTGTGTCTGTTCACTTCAGGGCACTTCCATAATAATATCACTGACTTCTGTCCTGCAGGATAACAAAGAATTCCCCAACTCAGAGATGTTTGACCCTGCGCACTTCCTGGATAAGAGTGGCAAATTTAAGAAGAGTGACTATTTCTTGCCTTTCTCAACAGGTAATAGGAATTTATTTCTGGTAGCACTTCAGGGGGAAAAAAACCTTCATGAGATCAGTTAAATTTGCAGAAGGCTTATTTGGGGGCTTGTTGAAATGTTCTTTGCACATGATCAAAAGCAATATGCCTAATGCTCATGCATTTTTCCTGGTCAGGATACATTTTTACTGGGTCAGATTAGTTAGCCTTTTTGGGAATTAACCTAGTTCTTCCAAAATAAGAAAGCTACAGAGTACACGTGCATTCCCCACAACTCTTCCTAGAAGTTTAAATTCATCTCCACTGTTCAAAGGACTGAGCCTTCCCTTAATAAAACTTACATTTTAGCAGATTAGAAAATAGAGATTAATGACTCAAATAATCTGTGATTTGTGGCTTACTAAAACCAAAGAGGACAAGAATCTACTGCCTGGCACAATTACAAAAAAAATGTAATGGGAAGATCACATTTGACCTAGGATGATTACTACTTGTTATCTAAAAATGAGTGTGTGTTTCTGGGAAAAGATTGATGGACACATGAAATATCAAAAGAACACTTGTAATGCGGACATTGTTAATGAAGTTCTTGGTATAGACCTGATAGTAACTATTGGTTGAATGAAGAATACTGATAAAATATTTGTCCATCCTTCTGTCTAATCAGCCAAGCTTTATATTTGTTCTTCATCCATCTGATCATTCATTTAATAGTGACTCTGCATTCTGTTTGTCCAGTCAGAGATATACTGTTCAGAGTATTCACACCATCCTCTCTCTGTTATTTCTAGGAAAACGGATATGTGTGGGAGAGGGCCTGGCCCTGGATGGGCTTTTATGTCACCAGGTTATTGACATGCTCCATTAGGTTATTTTTTTATTGGTTGTTCAAAACATTACAAAGCTCTTGACATATCATCTTTCATACATTTGATTCAAGTGGGTTATGAACTCCCATTAGGTTATTTTTTAGAAACATCAATATTTTTTGATGTGAAAGTTTATTGCTATAACGCCCTTATCAATAGTGCTTTTTTTGGTGTGCTGGGTTATTGTTTGTTTCTATAAAGAGAGAAAGGGTCAGGCTATTGCCTGTTGGGTTAAAGGAAGATAGTAGAGATGCTCATCTTGTGGTAGGGACTTTCTCATAACAAAGGAAAAATAACAAGGCACTATCAGTATGAATGTCCACATTCCACAATGTTGTAACACTGTTGCAACACTCTACTGTAGAAATAGAATGCACAATCAGAATGTGTATTACCTTGCATGGGAGAAAAAGAGCTGGCAAGTAAAAGAGGAAGTAACAAGAGATACATAAAGGCAACTCCTTCTTTCAGGGATCAGCCTTTGGATATGAAGCCACTAGGCCGATGCTGGCACTAATAAACACTGCTTTTTGCTGAATGCCACCCTGTATCTTGTGTGAAAATCCCACAACAATCTCATGGGGAATAAAGTGAATGAGCTAATGAGCATCTAAGTTTATTTTGTCCAAAACAAGAGCGTATGGTTCTATCAGATTCAGAGCCAGAACTTGTTGGTTTAGAATCGAAAGCTCTGTAAGTGACACAACAAATTATTGCTTTTCTGGATAAAGAGTTTATCTAGATTTTGGTAGTTGAAAATTCTAAATTTCAAAAAACCAAATCTTTCTGATCCCCATTTTGATCAGTGGATGCTGCAATGATTTAACTCAATGTTTATTTCAAAAATCAATGATTATGTCCCTCTCCCAGCCTCCCTCGCTTGCTCCTCATCTCCCTCCTCCTTTTCTCCCTAACACACATTGGCTTGGATCTCCTCTCTCCTGCTCCATTTTCTCTGCTTCCAGGGGCTGGGGTTGCTGTTGGGGGCCCGGCTGGTACTCAGCACTGGAGTGAAATCACAGAGGAGCTGGTGAGGGACAGATGGGCAGAGGCTGGGCAGAGGGAATCATGGCCTGAGAGTTTGTGTGTGGGGGGAAGTAACCATGTTGCGGGGGAAAGTGCAAGGAACGAGACTCAGTCCCCACCCCAGCTATGGACTAGATGTGGAAGTTCTTTGGTGATGATTAGTTTACTTTAATAAAACATATATTTTGTCAGAACTTGAGGATCTCCTTCTCTGCAGTTTTCACAAGACTGTATGGTCCTTCTGGTAGGCTGGGCATTTGTGTTGTACACATAAGGGTATATGTAGAATATCCTCTGTGATTGCTCTTCTAGACTTCAAAACTCTGGATGTTCCAAAAGGGTGTGGGAGCAATCTAAGTTGAGGTCCTTTATGGATGTGGTGTCCATGATTCTTGTGTTATTTCTGTTGTTGCTTTTAGAGTAAATGTCCATTAGTAGGAAATTAGACTCACCCTAGTCTTTTCTACTTGGGGCCTGTCCATTTTTTAATTTTTAAAAACTTGTTCTTTTGAATCTTCATAATGTACAATTATTTCCTATTTCTTTTTTGTTGAAATTTTGCTGATATTTGAGTGGAGTTAAGTTCTAGGTAGAACAAAGTGCACTCTCTCTTAGCTGATTGGGTATTAACTCAGCAGTAAAGTATCAGCTCTGTGAACCTGTAGTGTCACACTAGATTTCCAGCACCACAGAGAAAAGAAGGAAATAAGCAAAACAATATTCATATTTAAAAAAAAATAAATGCATACTATGCATCTATGACACAAATAACCACAAACACAAACAAAAATACCGGGATCAACTATTAACAACAGCAATGCAAAAAAACAGTAATCCAGATATAGCATTATAGTAAACACCAGATGTCAATTATGGTGTCCAGAGTACTAATAAGTGCAACATGTATGGTGGGGGTGGAGATTATACAATGAATTTGTTCAAAAGATTTTAAAAATATAATAATTAAGAAAAAAGAAAATGGGTTATGAAGACAAAAGAAAGTTTTAAATATTCAAAAGGTGAAAAGAAAGAAAGCAATAAACAACAAGTGAGGCCATAAGGAAGGAAAAAAAATAAAAGAATAAGGGTATCTGGTTTCTAGAAAGATAAAGTGGGAGAAAGAGTAACAAGAAGAAAAAAATGACTGAAAAATCCACTAACCCTCAAAAAATAAAACAGTGCAAAATAACAAAATGATAATAAAAAAGTCATAAAAAATGAAAAAGGGATAAAATTGTGTAGATACACATACATATACAAACTAAGTAGCACATAAAGCAAAAAAAAAAAATAAGCAAAAAATTCTTAAATCAAAAATGAAAGAATTATTCCAATGCAGTTAATTGAAACTATGGAAGAGGATGCCAGCTAGCAATTCTTTTTTGTCTATTCACCCCTTAGAGAGAGCAAGAGCTCTTGTTTTAATGCAGGAATATGAAATGATTGGTTTGTGAGAGCAGAATCCTACTCAGTGCATCTTAGTTTGAATGACTGGGTGGCAACTGTAGGCAGGTGGGGTTGACTGGAGGAGGTGGGTCGTTGGGGGTGACCCCTTCCTCTCTCTTTCTCTCTGATTACTTGCTACCATGAGGCAAGCAGCTTCCCTCTGCCAGAACCATCCCTCCATGATTTTCTGCCTGACCTTGAACCCAGAGCAATGGAGTTGGCTATCTGGACTGAAACATCTGATACTGTGAGGCAAAATAAACTTTTCCTCTTCTAAGTTGTTGTGTGGTATTTTGGTCATAGTAACAGAAAAGCTGACCACACCACTTGGGATCGTATGGTAGACCTATAATTTTTTAGAAACCTCCAGACTGTCTTTATATTGGCTATAGTAATTTACATTTCTCCCAATAATGCATGAGACTTCCCTTTTCTCCACATTCTATCAAAAATTCATTTTTATGGTTTTTGAGCTTCTATTACTGTTGTTGCTATTGATTTATTTGCTTTTTGTTTTTTTTAATGTTAGTCATTATAACTGGAGGGATTTCACATTATATTATAGTTTTTAATTTTTATTTTCCTGATAGCTAATGATACTGACCATTTTTTCATATGTGTTGGGCATTTTTGAGAATTGTCCATTAAGATAATTTGTTCATTCTTCACTTGGACCACTTGTTTTTAGTTTTATTTTTTTGAGTTTTTTATATATTTGGGATATTAATCTTTTGTCAAATGAATATATGGCAAATATTTTATCCCATCCTATATGTTGTCTCTTCAATTTGTTGATTGCTCACTTTGATGTATAATAATTTTAGTTTGATGTAATGCATTTGTGCATTTTTGCTTCTGTTTCCCATGCTTTGGGGTCATATACGAAAAATATTGCTTCTGTCAGTATCTTGTGGAATTTCCCCTGTATATTCTTCCAGCAGTTTTAGAGCATCAGATCTTCCTTTAATGACTTTGACACATATTGAATTTATTTCTGGGATCTCTATTCTTTCCGTCTATTTTACCTTTTTCATTTTTTTTAAGTTTCATGCTGCTTTGCTTACTAACACTCTGTAGTGTGTCTAGATATTAGGAATTAGGATGCCTCTAGCTTTGTTCCTTTTGTTCAAGATGTTATTAGATATTTAGGGTCTTTTATGCTTTTATTCAAATTTTAAGGCTGTTATTTCCAGTTGTGTAAAAAAATCCACTGGGATTTTCATGGGGATTGCATTGAATCCTTAAATTTCTTTGAGTTTCATAGTCCTTTTAATAGTACAAATTATTCCAATACATGAGTATGAGAGATATTTCTATTTTTTTCTCTCTCTCCTTCTTTGTGCATTTTCTTCAATTTCTTTCATCAATGTTTTGTGAAGACATAAAGATGTTTCACTTCCTTGGTTAGATTTATTCCTCAATAGTTTATCATTTTATTGTAGGTTGTATGAATGGGATTTGTTTCATGTTTTCTTCCTCAGAATTCATATTGACAAGGACACATTGAACAGCAACAGAAGTGCTTCCATCTGGGAGTGACTGGAGGACAGATGATACACTATTTCTCAAGTTCTTCCCCTTCAGTTCTCTGAGATTGGATCTTCCTCATTTCTGCTTAGAATGTTTCACCTGTGTAGTAATGGAGGAAGGCAAAGCCCTATCTACTTCTCTTCCTTTTCATGAAATCTCGGACCCAATTATCTTTGGAGCACAACATTAGGTATTGACTTGATGAAATCTTGTTGATTTATGAAGACAGTCAGTATAGTGCACATTCAGAGTAATGTTTAGGGCATTTGCTCCACCTTTCTAGAGTGACGTTTCAAGCAGCTATGGTGGAAGCCACATTGTACCATGCTGGGCTAAGGAGAGCTCATTTAAATTTCAGTTCTATCCTGTGAGTTGTATGTGTTTCCTTGTTCTCCTAGAATCTCCCTGAACCCATTTGACAAATAAAAAATAACAATCCCTGTCCTCTGCTCCTTATATTTTGTTATAATGGGTGAGGGTGGGCTAAATGGTAAATTCTATGTTAGTTAACTACTGACATATGTTTGGTCTTCCAAAATATATAAATTATATAGTTACTTTATGTTTAGGCAGTTGTGATGTTAGTTCAATTTGTTAAAATATTTAAAAGACTTTATTTTCAAACACAAACTATCCTATTGTTTAATGAAGTATCACAAATTAAATACTGTCGTTATGGGCTGATCTAAAAATTAGGCCAGGCTGACCCCATGTTGTTCAGACGTCTGATAGTGTGAACTTGGGCCCCTTTTCCTCATGAGCCCACTTGCATAGAAGTAGATATCTCCACCTCCACCCACTTGCACTCTCTTTGAACTATGGAGCTGACTCAAAATTGCTTCCTAAGTATGTACAAAAAGGTGCAAATTCTGAAAAAAAAATATAACTTGTGCTTTCCACTTTATGAAGTGTGTCTTGTGATTGTACTTGCCTCTCCTGCCCTGCTTCTGTGTGTGTATGTGTGTGTGTGTGTTTCTGTTTTCTGTTTTTAAGCTGCTCCCCACCAGCCTTCAGTGTCTTGGGCTGCAGAACCTTCTGCTTTCTGCTCCCTTGGCCCTGGCCAGAATAAATCCTTTGTCTTTACTTCAAAAAGACCAGGAGTTTAATTTGGGATTTTGGAATAGTGCATTAACACAGTTATATAATAGTCAAAGATGTGTTGATTTCCCGCTAAAGTCATGAACTTCCAACTGGTCATCAGTCCGAACACCGAGAATGTTGAGCAATGTTTTCAATCAAATGTGTCTTTTTTACCTTAATCCTAGCTGCACATTGTTATAACCAGAGGTTGTGTCCTTATTTATTTTTGTCCTTGTTGTAAATTGTCCATCCCTCTGCTCTATCCCAGAAGGATCAAAGATAGAGGTTTGGAAAAGAGAGCAAAAGTAAGCAAGAATTTATTTGTAACTTTATCAAGTGACCAGTGTTCACTCATAAGGGATTAGAAATTTTTTAGTTGACTGACTCAGCCCTTTATATGTAAATAGGACATATTCTGAATTATGAGGGAGCACTATAAAAGCTTTACATTGATTTCAAGCTCACAGTTGTCTCAGTGAGAAGAGAAGGTTACAATGGATCCAGTTATGGTCCTGGTACTCAGTCATCTTGACTGCTTCTTCTTTCACTATGGAGACAGAGCCCTAGAAGTGGGAAGCTCCCACCAGGCTCCACTCGTCTCCCAATTCTTGGAAATATCCTTCAGATAGATGCTAAAAACATCAGCAAATCTTTAAGCAATATAAGTATGCCCCATGCTCCTCCAGTGGCTTCCAAAGGGGTAAGTAAATTAATCCTAAATTTTAACTAAAGATATTCATGGATGAAAATTACTGAGAGATTATTGCTTTGCAAAAACTCTCGGTGAACCTTATTTTTCCATTGCTTTTGTATGTTTACCATTTTTAGAAATAGTTAAATGAAATAGTGCATCAGGATAAGGGATTCATTTAACTCAGTGTCAAAATATTGAAATGGTAAAGATCTGAAGTGCCCCGTTCTTTATTGTGTTATGGTCATTTTTTGTGATTTTTTTTAGTTAATAATATTGAAAGTGTTTTGCATGTAAAGCATTTATTCAAGATGTTATCTGATACATGACTTGTAGGTATTTTTCATATCTATCAAAAGGAAGCTTCTGTACATCATGCTAGGTGAAATGAGCCATGCTCAGAAAAACCAAAGGTTGATTTTCTTTTTCACATATGTCAGCTAGAGCAAAGTAAGGAAAAAGAAGGTGGGGGAAATCATCTATCACAAAGATATAGAGAAGATCTGTGGAGAAGAAGGCTATCCCGAGGGAGGAAGGAGGGATGGGAAATGGGAGAAAATGTGGAATAAATGTAACAAAATCACAGTATGTGCACATATAAATATACTAAAGGGTATTATATCTTTATGCATATTTAGAAGATATCAATAAAATAAATACATAAGTAAGTAGAGGAAGCTGAGTCGGAGAGGGAGCATGTACCATTTATTAAAGAGGCTCTCATTTCTCCACTGTATGTTTTGGTAACACTGTTGAGAATGAGTCGACTGTAGATGCATGGTTTTTGCCCCCCTGAGCCCCACATCTCCATTCTCTTCCATTGTTCTATTTGCCTGTTTCTGTGCCAGGGCCATGCTGTTTTGCTTACTGTGGCTCTGTAGTGTGGCTTGAAATCAGGAAATGTCCTGCCTCCAGCTTTGCTCCTTTGCTCAAGATTGTCTTGACTATTCAGGTTCTTTTGTGCTTCTGCATGAATTTTAGGATTATATTTTTCTAGTTCTGTGAAGAATGTCATTGGTATTTTCATGGGGATTGAATTAAATCTGCAAATTGTTTCAATAGTATGAATCTTTTAAAAATATTAATTCTTCCAATCCATGAATATGAGATTTTTTCTCTCCCATTTTTTTGGTATCTTCTTCAATTTCTTTCATCAGTTTTTTTTTTTTTTTTGTAATTTTTATTCTAGAGATGTTTCACTTCCTTGGTTTAGTTTTTTTTTTTTTAATCAAGTCACCCAAATGAAATTTATTGGTGGCTTCATTGTAAATTCATTTTATATATCCATTTGGTTTTGGTCAACTTTTTCACTACTTTGATTAGAAAAACCAAAATGGATAAAAACAATTCAGAACAGGAGAAGTTTACTTGGGCTCACATTTTCAGAGGTTCAGTCTATGGTCAGCTGACTCCATGACTCTGGGCCTGAGATGAATCAGAATATTATCATGGGAGGGTATGGGGGAGGAAAGTAGCTCAAGACATGGCAATATTAAAGGGGAGAGAGAGAGAGAGAGAGAGAGAGAGAGAGAGAGAGAGAGAGAG
>NW_026013841.1:0-1150 GCF_001458135.2 Marmota marmota marmota | reverse complement strand
TAGCTGGCGTGTTCTGCATTCTTCACAAAAGCCTGTTGTGAAATGTTCAGAGATCTCCTAATCACTCTTGTATAGTTACTTTATCCATGGACTGCCCAATTGTATTTCATGTATTTTCAAAATCCACTGCCTGATCTGTAGAAATCAGTCTATTTCTGAGTTGTTCCATACAGTAACAGCAGAGAACAGATTGTGTTCTTTCTCAGTTTACCCAAAATCCTTTAAACTATCTTAACTTCTGTCCTCATCTTCAAAATATGAATTGTGGTAATTTATGTCAATCTACATTTCCAGATGTAGATTGACATAATTTTCTATGGAAAAATTGGTTTAAAATAATTTGGTTTAAATGTATTTTTATATCTGAAAATGATGTATGAGTATAGGAAATGATTATCATTTCTGATCCTCAAGTCAAAGTACTTTCTCTCAAATATTTCTATAATTTGGGAATTATTATATATGTACAGTAAAAATTTTCCATTCAGGGTGAACACATTTTTCCCTTCTATTTTATTGGTTCTTCTTAGTTATACATAACAGTAGCATCCATTTTGATAAATTTATACAAACATGGAATATATCTCATTCTAATTAGGAGCCCATTTTTGTGGGTGGGCATACTTAATAGGTAAATTATATACAATAGGTGTAAATTATGTTATATTTATTTTACTGTCTTTTCTATTCTTGTTATCTCTACCTTCCTTTTATTCCCGTTTATATAATCTATCAGTATATTTCAAGTCCTATAGAGTTATTTATGTGATGATAAGGCAGTTTAAGTTTCTTTTGTTTATTAGTTATTCAAAACATTACAAAGCTCTTGACATATCATATTTCATACATTTGATTCAAGTGGGTTATGAGCTCCCATTTTTACCTCAAATACAGATTGCAGAATCACATCGATTACACAACCACATTTTTACATAATGCCATATTAGTAACTGTTGTATTCTGCTACCTTTCCTATCCTCTACTATCCCCCCTTCCCTCCCCTCCCATCTTCTCTCTCTACCCCCTCTGCTGTAATTTAACTCTCTCCCTTGTTTTTTTTCCCTTTCCCCTCACAACCTCTTATATGTAGTTTTGTATAACAATGAGGGTCTCCTTCCATTTCCATGCAATTTCCCTTTTCTCTCCCTTT
>NW_026013840.1:0-2520 GCF_001458135.2 Marmota marmota marmota | reverse complement strand
CTTACCTTATACCATACAAAAAATTAACTCAAAATGGATCTAAGGCCTGAATTTAAAAGCTAAAGTTATAAAATCCTGAGAGGAAAACAGAAAAATCTTCATAGCTTTGGATTTGGCAATGGTTTCTTAAAATGACAAGATAAACTGAACCTAATCAAAATTAGATACTTGTGGATCAAAGGACCTTATTAAGAGTGAGAAGACAATTCACAAAATGGGAGAAAATATTTGCAAATCATATAAGGATTTAATAACCAGAATATATAAAGAACTTTTGCCAGCATGGTGGTACATAACTGTAATCCCAGCAGCTCGGGAGGCTGAGGCAGGAGGATCACAAGTTCAAAGTCAGTCTCAGCAATTTAGAGAGGACTAAGTAACTTAGTGAAACCCTGTCTCAAAATAATATTTTTTAAAAAGTGGGGACTGGGGATGTGGCTCAGTGGTTAAGTACCTCTGGGTTCATTCCCCAGCACCAAAACAACAAAAACAAAAACAAAAAACAAACTCTTACAACTCAATAATCAAAAGATAAACAGCCCAATTAAAAATGACCTTACTTATGGGCCTGGGGATATAGCTCAGTTGGTAGAGTGCTTGCCTCACATGTACAAGGCCCTGGGTTCAATTCCCAGCACCAAAAAAAAAAAAAATACACATAACTAAAAAAAATGATCTTACTTATATGTGGAATCTGACAAAGCTGAACTTAAAGAACCTGACTGCAGAATGGTGGTTGTCGGGGGTTAGGGGTATTGGGGGTGAGGGAAAGATGTTGGTCAAAGGGTACAAAGTTTCAGATATTTAGTATAAATAAATTCTAGAGATCTATTGTACAGCATAGTGACTATAGTTAATAATAACTTATACTTCAAAATTGCAAAGAAAGTGGATCTGAAATGTTTCTCCATGAAAAATGATAACTAAGTGATGATGAGTATGCACATTAACTTGACTGTGGTAATCTTTTCCCACTGTATACATGTATCAAAATATCACATTGGAATGGGGATGTAGCTCACTGGTAAAGAGTTAGCCTAGCTCCCAAAAAAATGTTTGCATAACATATATGAGGCCCTGAATTCAAACCCTAGTGCTGCAAAAACTAGCATTATGCATTATAAATATATACAATTTTTTCAATTATACCTCAAAAAAGTTAGAAAAATGGGAGAAAGAATATAGGTGGTGAAAGTGAAATGAGATATTAGATTTCCAAAATATCAATGTCACCCCATAAAATCCTTACTAATAACCAAGGGAAAATGCTCAAGGTTATGGTACAAACACCTGGAAGTCTACAGTGCAAAAACCTGGAAGACACCATTTTAATCAAGAGATCAAAATGAGCACAACCCATAATAGGATAAACCAATTCTTTATGCCACCAAATAGGAAGGTATGAAGAGAACATATAATTTCTCATGTGATTAGCTGGCATCAAATTCATAACCTATTCCAATAATAAGGAAACTGAATACACTCAAATTAAGTCAAATTCTATAAACTCTCAAGGTCATGAATGTCAAGGCAAGAATGAAGCAGTATTCTAGATTAAAGAAGACTAGAGACATTTACTCCTACACTGAATCCATTTTTATATAGGTCATTACTAGAAAACTTGAATCTAGAGTCTCTGGCAAAGGATATACAGGAGTTCTTTGTACTACTCTTCTGAGTTTTCTGTAAATATGAAATTGTTTTTAAATATTTTAAAGCCTGGAAAAATGCCTAGAACATAATAGGCAACATATAAGTATTTACTGAATTATGTTCTACATTATAAAGCAGAATTTTGGGGAAAAAACAATCTCACAAGTAGGTACAACTTATGGAACCCTAAAAATAGTCTCTTTGATATCCAACTATATCTCTGTGAATGCCCACAGTAAGAGTAAAAACTGAAGTAAACATAAACACTGAACAAAACAAAAAAACAAAAAACAAAGAAAGAATGGAAAAGGGAGATAAAGAAGCAAAGCAAAAATGCTATAAATTTAGAAATTTTGATGAGAACCAATCCAGGAAACAAATTTTATCCTATCAAATCTATCATACCTCCAAATCTCAGTATAGAAAAAATAATATGGCAGTGACCTAATTAACTGCTTTCGACCCTGTCAGTAGTAAAATAGACTCATTTTTTCTTTCTTTCATTGTGTAGCATGAAATATGGAAGAAATAGTTTCAAGATGATTTGGCAATAAAAGGAAAAGCAAAGAAATCTTAAGAAATAACCTGTAAGGGTAAAAGAAATTGAAGTTAAAGCATAAAAGTTAAAGGGTAAAAGACTGGGTGTTGTAAAGTTTCTAAGCTGCAAGGTCTGAGTTAAAATGTAAAGGATTAGGTATTGTTAGGTTCCTATGCTACCTGCAAAACCTGAAATTTCTGTAGCTGTTAAGACAATGCTTGGAACTGCCCAGTAAATATTTCCCCTGACTATTTGGTTGTTTAATAAAGGCTCTGTGTGGTCGCACGTAGGCATTGCAGGGCCTGGACCAATCAGTTTAAATGTAACCC
>NW_026013839.1:0-2521 GCF_001458135.2 Marmota marmota marmota | reverse complement strand
TTTTCTTGATTAATTGTTGAAAATATTTATTTCTTATAGATGGAGCTATCTTGGAAATGGTATTTTAAAAAGGAACTTATGAAATTAGAATGAAGGGCTAAAAATGTAGATCAGTGGTGCAGCATTTTCCTAGTATGCATGAGGACCTGGGTTGATGTCCAGCACCGCCCCCCCACACACACAGAGAGAAATTAGAATGAGAACATTGAAATAAATTGAAAATGGGAGTAGAGCTACATAGGTTCATATTCTTACTATTGTATTTGGCAAAAGCTTCATTTTTCACTCACAGAAATACTGATATTTTTTCTAAGAAAATTTTGTAAGTATGTAGTTAACATACTTTGCAAAATTAAAACTATGTTTGAATTCACATCTTAAAATTTATAAACTAACATAAATATGGAAAAGAACAATGTCTAGAACCTAAGAGTGGTAAAAATCGTGGTAAGAGTGGTAAAAACTGTAGCTTCCTGTTGCCATCACAGAGGTGCTGCTGCGTGTACAAGCATAAATTCCCCCGTCTCTCCTTCTCCTCTATCTCTTCTCTATGGAATCAGAGTGATTTATCTGAATGGTGAGGCAGGGAAAAGAAACTGGACAGGAACCAGACAGATACATCCAGTCGGAAAGTCTATAATTACTAATTGTATTTTTCAGTCTATTTACATTTATTGTTACTGATACATTTAGATTTGTTTTTATCTGCAATAAGAGAATAAATTGAATTTTATTTTAAAAAAAACCCTCAAATTTTCACCCTTATTTAAAAGCTTTTTATATACCTATTAAATTAAGTTGCAGCATTGGTACACACACACCCAATATTTCCATGCAGTTTTTATTTTTAATTTGTATATTTTCCATTTCTAGAATGTCCATTTTCCTTCTTTTTCATGTCTATACAGTGATTTCTGATGGTCTCTTGGTCATTGTTGTCTTTCTAGTTCCTTTGTTTCCTAAATATATTAGCTATATTTACTTTATAATCTGTATCTAAGGTTGTCAGATTAAGCAATTAAAATCAGGCGTTGTTATGCTTGAATTCGGGACCCCCAAAAGACCACCAGAGACTAAGATCCATGTAAGCAGCAAAGAGGTGTTTATTGTGAGCTAGCTCAGTCCTCTGCAGGCACACAGCAACTGGTGACGCTGAGAGGCCCTGAGCCCAGGGTTTGCAGCAGTTTTAGACACTCTTTGGGGAAGGCAGGGACTTCACATACATCATAGCATCTCTTAGCAAATCATCACACACCGCGGGAAAATCATAAAATAACTCTAAAACATGATTAGCGTATCAAGTGGCGGGAAAGAATCTGGAAAGGATTATTGGTTAGTTCAAGGGGTTAAACCGTGAGGATGTCGCAAGGGGGGTACGTGCCAAGCTGCAGGGCTTCTAGTTTAGATATTGGTCACCATACCTAGGTGGGGGCCATCTGGAATTTCAGACATTTCGATATCTTGGCCTATCTTAGGCGATCACCATCTGTGGCTTTTCTGAGATCTGTTTCCACAGAGCTTTCTGTGGTATTTTCCTGACTTTAGGACTGCAGTAGGTCAGAGGTTAAGTTTCAGAGCAAAATGAGGTCCCAAGTAGAATGAGGTTGCTTAGGTCTTTCAGTGTAATGGTGCACCCCTGTAGTCCCAGTGACCTGGAAGGCTGAGGTAGGATGATCCTGAGTTCAAGGCCAACCTCAGAAACTTAGCAAGACCCTGCCTCAAAATAAAAGTTAAACTTAAAAAGGCTGGGAATGTGGTTCAGTGGAAAGTTGCCCCAGTACAAAAAAAAAAAAAGGTGATTTAGCAATTATAAATAAAGAATATCAGATTAAATTTGAATTTCAGGTAAAAAAAAAACAACACATACTATTTAAAGTATGAAGATGACCCCTTTGGAGGCTGAGACAGGGGGATCCCTAGTTCAAAGCCTCAGCAAAAAGCGAGGTGCTAAGCAATTCAGTGACACATTGTCTCTAAATAAAATACAAAATAGGACTGGGGATGTGGCTCAGTGGTTGAGTGCCCCTGAGTTCAATCCCTGGGACCCCCCAGAAAAGAAAAAAAAGATTACCCAAATATTGCACAGAACATATTATACTAAAATTTGATTTATTGTTTATCTGAAATTCTAATTTAAATGGACACCTCATGGGCTGGGGTTGTGGCTCAGTGTTAGAGCACTTGCCTAGCATACATGAGGCACTGGGTTTGATCTTCAGCACCACATAAAAATAAAAAATAAAGTTATTGTGTCCACCTAAAACTAAAAAATAAATATTTTTTTTAAAAATGGGCACCTCATATGGGCACGTTATATGGGCACCTCTGGCTATTATCTAATGACTCCTGTATCTGAAGTCTTTGTTGGAGTGATTCACTTGTATGGCTGAATTTGTTCAAATACACTGTGATTTTGGCTAATTATCTCATCTTTGTCTAAGTTTCTCTGTCAGGTTTCTTCCAGGTCTAGGTCCAGAGTTCCTTCCTCCAGGGAGAGTTTGCATCTGCTTCTGCTACATGT
>NW_026013838.1:0-2521 GCF_001458135.2 Marmota marmota marmota | reverse complement strand
TTTTTTTACTTTGTTGGTACTGGGGATTGAACCCAGGGGCACTTAAATACTGAGCCACACCCCAGCCCTTTTTTTGTATTTTATTTAGAGAAAACTCGCTGAGTTGCTTAGGGCCTTGTTAAATTACTGAGGCTGACTTTGAATTTGCAATCCTCCTGTCTCAGCCTCCTGAGCTGCCTAGATTACAGGCTTGCACCACCACGCCTGGCTGAACAGCGTTCTTTAATGCAAATGACACCAACATCCCTCAGCAATCATCAACCTCCACTAGGCCTCTCCAGGAATTATCTTTAATAACCAGAGACAAGGCCTCTATCCACCTTGCAAGAATACAACCTTACACATGCCCACCCCAACTTATCCCAGTGGCCCATCTGGGCCATTCACCAAAAGACAAATGCTTGTCTAAATTATTTATACTTTTAAAGCAAAAAAATGGGATTATTCAATAGACATTGGGCTGTAACTTGTTTTAGTTCCCAATTAACACACCAAGACACATTTTACATAAAATTCTGTTACTTTCCTGGCCCCCAGGGCCTTACACATGCTAGGCAAACACCAAGTTATACCCCCCAGCACATTTTATTTTTTATTTTGAGACAAGGTCTCACTAAATTAGAGAGGCTAGCCTCACACTTGGTATCTTTCTGCCTTAGCTTCTAGAGTAGCTGGGATTATGTGTATGTGCCACTATACATAGCTACATTTTCTTTCCTTTTTTAAATGTTTCCTTTTCCTTGGTTTAATCATTGTTTCTCCTTTCTATTTACTTAGAAAAGAAAAACTTTTTTTTTTTTTTTTTTGGTACCAAGGATTAAATTCAGGAATGCTTAACAGCTGAGCCACATTCCCAGCCTTTTTTTATATTTTATTAGAGACAGTTGCTCAGGGCCTCACTAAGTTGCTGCGGCTGGCTTTGAACTCAGGATCCTCCTGCCTCAGCCTCTGGAATTGCTGGGATTATAGGCGTGCACCACCACACCTGGCTATTTAGATTTTTATGATCCTCTTTAAAGTCATGTACAATTACACACAGCAGTCCTATTTGTACCTATGGCTAAATCTTCCCAAACTATCCAATACATACATATATATGTATGTGTATATATATATTTGGTACCAGGGATTAAACCCAAGGGTGTTTAACCACTGAGCCATATCCCAGCCCCTTTTTATTTTTTTTATTTAGAGACAGGGTCTCACTAAGTCCTTAGGACCTTGCTAAATTGCTGAGCTGGCTTTGAATTCGTGATCCTCCTGCCTCAGCCTCCAGAGTTGCTAGGATTACAGGACTGCACCATCACAGTTAGCTCAATATGTTTTTGTTTTTGTTTTTTTTTTTTTTAGAGAGAGAGAGAGAGAATTTTTTTTAATATTTATTTTTTAGTTCTCGGCGGACACAACATCCTTGTTTGTATGTGGTGCTGAGGATCGAACCCGGGCTGCATGCATGCCAGGCGAGCATGCTACCACTTGAGCCACATCCCCAGCCCCTCAATATGGTTTTATATGCAGTTAAAATAATAGATAATCTGACAGTTCCATTTTTTTCTCAGAGCCCTCTGTCCTCCTACTCTCATCTCCTAAGTCAGATCTTCTCCCATGCTTCCTCTTTCTTGGTTTACTCTCTAGTTTTAGTGGAACATGCCCTCTAGTTACTTCCTGAGAGTGTATGCATAGGAGAAAAAAATTATTAAAGTTTTTTTTTCTTTTTCTCACATTTTTATTGGCACATACTGATAAGATTTTTTTGTTACATATTCATATATGTACGCAACACACAATATATAACATAATTTGGCCAATATCACTCCCCAGCACTTGGGAGGAAAAAAAATTGAGCACTGTGTGTCTGAAAATGTATTTATTTTACCCTAATAATCAATTGATAGGTTAACTGAATATAGAATCATATGTTGGAAATTACATTTACTACAAATTTTGAAGGCATTGTCTTTCAGTGTTACTGATTTCTTTTTTTTTTTTTTTCTTGGTACTGGGGATTGAACTCAGGGGGCACTTGTTCACTGAGCCACATCCCCAGCCCTATTTTGTATTTTATTTACAGACAAGGTCTCACTGAGTTGCTTAGTGCCTCTCCATTGCTGAGGCTGGCGTTGAACTCACAATCCACCTTCCTCAACCTCCTGAGCCACTGGGATGATAGGCATGTGCCACCACGCCCAGCTCCTGATTTCTTTTGAGAAGGCCAATGTCATTCCTAGTCCTGATTCCTTATATGGAACCTTTTATTTTTTTTTCCACCCCTGGAAGCTTTTAAGGTCTTTCCTTTAACTCTAGTATCCTGAAATTTCACATTGGTATGTCTTTATGCAGGCCTTTTCTCACTCATGTTTCATGTTTTACAAATAAAACAGTTTCTTATTTCTCTGAGTAAGCTTATTGGAATAGAAGCACAGTGGGTTTTTATTTCAGTCTGTTCCCTTCACTGCCTATTTTCTCCAAGTTCCCCTTTTCTTTTCTTTTCTTTCTTTCTTTTTTTTTTTTTTTTTTTTGG
>NW_026013837.1:0-2521 GCF_001458135.2 Marmota marmota marmota | reverse complement strand
GATGTGGGTGACTGAGCACGTCTCTTCTTGTCCCCTGCGAGGGATCTGCAGGGCTTCTCCTGTCTCATGCTGTACCACGTGGGACCCAATAGCAGTCAGGTAAGCCTGGCATGTAGGCTGTTGTGGGGACATTTATAATCAATATCTGCCAGCCTGGTTCTTGCTGTTATTTCATCCAGTAATTACTCCTCATTATTTCTGTGGCTGGTGGGTAAAGCCTCGGCTGGCAGTGAAGAGACCTGCAGCATGTCAACCCCCCGAGCTGTGCTGACTTGGGAACGGCACAAAGCCTCTCTGCCCTCACTTTTCCCAGCCACACAGTGGGGGCACTGCAGCCTGTCCCAGCCAGGTGGTGACTGACGTCCGTTTCTCCCAGGCCAGAGGGGATGTACTCCTTCTCAAACTAAAGTGGAGGCCACTAGCACCGTCATGATCACTGCCTGAAATAGCAACGGGGTCTCCTGGGGAGCCCTGACCTTGCATCTTCAGGACCTTGTCTGGGTGGCTGGGACTCCTCTGATTTCCAGCTTCTGAAGTGGACAGGGTGGTGCAGGTGCCAGATCTCTGGGGCCTGAGCTGCGAGGTGCCCACCCCTCAGGGCTTAGGGCTTATGCAGGCTTCTGATGTCAGCAGAAGTGGCTCCCATGCCAGGTGTCCAGCAGGTAGGTCAAGGTTGGGCTGGCACTCCTGTTTCATCGTTTGGTTATAGCAAAGCTCTTTATTGATTGATTGATTGATTGGATATAGAGGATTGAACTCAGGGGCACTCAGCCAATGAGCCATATCCCCAGTCCTATTTCGTAGTTTTTTAGAGATGGGGTCTCACTGAGTTAGCACCTCTCTGTTGCTGAGGCTGGCTTTGAACTGGAGATCCTCCTGTCTCAGCCTCCTGAGCCACTGGAATTACAAGTGTGTGCCACTGCACCCAGTCTTCATGTTTGATGATAGCCAGGCTCCTTGTTCCCAAAACTGTATCCACCCTTGCTGCAGCACAGTGTTCTGCTAGGGCTAGATTTCACTGTGACACAGTTGGCTTTTAATACCACAGTGATTAGACTTGAAATCAGGATAGCCATCACCCAGCATAATAGGCTAGTGTCTGAAACAGTGACACTAAAGGCTTCTGGTCACATAGGTCAGCCACGAGTGAGGAGACGATTCTTATTTCATCACTGGCCTGAAGGTGCTGTCATTAAGGTGAGCGCTCTGCTCTGATCCACTGCCCGACCCACTTACTTCCTTATCTCATGGATGTTCCCGGAAACCATCTACTGGAGGTGGTGAGCTCTTCACGTGAGATCAATGCAGCTCCTGAAAAATAACATAGAAACGTTTTGTCTCTGCTGGGTTTCCACTGTGCTAAAAGATATATATCTTTTTAATGTATTAAGGCAGGAAATTCAGAGATGCTTTTTTCCCACTTGGAAATTTTGTGATTATTGGAGAGAATCATAGTCAACGTAGTTTATTTTATTTTGGGGGGGACAAGTTCACATCATCTCTGATTTTTCCACCAACGCTTTTCTGTCTGGTAAGTTCCGAGGAGGTGTCGGTGTTTATATTTTTATTTTTTGCTGTGCACAAACTGTGTTGAGTCAATCTGGGTTCTAGACAAGTTCAGGTGGATAGACGTTTTCGGTGACTTTCTAGACTCCTGGGGTTGCGTGCAGCGAGAGCCAGCTGGACCCAAGGAGGAGGCTGGACCTGGATCTGGAGCCCCAGGACGTGGCCTGAAGAACCCACTGTCATTTGTTGACAGGGCCAAGGAGCTTTAGTGCTCAAACTCTCTCACAAAACGTTGTGCAGAGTGAGTAACAAGCCGGGGTGCCCTTCCAGCCTCCTTGGTTCCTGCTGGGTCTTTCTGGGTCTGTACCAACCTGGCCTCATGCTTGTTCTGGTCCAGAAACTGCCCGAGAGCACATTCCTCCGAGGGTCCCGCTCCATCCCCCTGGGGTTCTAAGGGGGAGTCTTGGTTATCATGCCACATACAGGGGGGAGAGCTGAGGCAGAGGCGGAGCCACTGGCCCCCAAGCCCTCGCAGTTAGGGGGGGTGCGGGGTGGGTAGAGCTGGGCGTAAGCCTGGAGTCATGGACGTCACCACCTCTGGTGCTGCCTCTGGAAGCAGCTGCCAGATCCCAGAACAGTTTCTGTGTGGCCCCTTGGAGTCACAGGCTCTGGCTTAGAGCTCCACCAGGAAAGCTCTGACTGTACCCAGGGAGCAGGTCTGTGTCCTGAGGGAGGGACAAGCAAGAGTGGGTGGGGCCCAGGCAGAGCCAGAGCTCCCACTGGGAGGACCATGGGCTCTTCATTCCAGGGGCAGTTTGCAAAGTATTCCACCTGGCCAAAGGCGGCTGCCTGAACTCACTGAATTTTGCTTCTTCAGAAAGGTGGAAAATGATAACAATCAGAGATACATCTTAGAAAATAGATACAATGTTCCAGACATACTTGTACCCCCCCCACATACACTAGAAAAGTTTTTAGATGTATTTCACATGTAACATGTATGTAGCGTCCTCCT
>NW_026013836.1:0-2521 GCF_001458135.2 Marmota marmota marmota | reverse complement strand
ACTCATACTGGAGAGAACCCCTATGAATGTCAACAATGGGGAATAGCCTTTGTTATATCCCATCAGCTTCACTTACATGAACAAACTCATATTGCAAAGAAATTGTACTGATGAAAACAATTGGCAAAGTCTTCTGTTATTACTGTTCTTCTCATCAACATGTTGGAAGTTTACTGGAGAAAAATTCTTTAAATGTGAATTGTGGTGGATCAATATTTCTTGTCCCCTTCAAACAAAAACAAAGGGCTCACTCTGCTGAATATTGTACTGGGGATTGTACTGGAGATTTGGTCAAGTGGCACTCTGCCACTGAGACACATCCTCATTCTTTTTTATATTTTTAATTTTGAGACAGAGACTTGCTGAGTTCCTTAGGGTTGTTCTAAAATGCTGAGGCTGACCCCAACTTGTGATCCTTCAGCCTAAGCCTCCCAAGTCTCTGGGATTAAATGCATACATCACCACATCTGGATGAATAACTGTTTAAATGTGAAAAAATATGGCAAATCATTCCATTTTCCCTGTTGTCTTCAAAGCCATTTCCCTCACTGGAAAATAAACACTCTGAATGGGGACGATTTGCTATACTCTATCAGCTTCATGTTCTAGACCTATTTTTCTTCTCTTTTATGAAAATTCTCATGGAGAGAAGCCCTATGAATGGAAAAAATGTGGGAAATCTTTTAATTTTTGCAGTTTATTCTGAGTACTAGAAAGATTCTTTTGGAAAGATTCATGCCAAAATGAATAAACCCTATGCAAGTAAGAAATACCCAGGGTTCAGATGTTTTAGTTTTGTTCAGTTGTATTAAAAAAATATATATTGTAGAAAATCCTGTGGATAAGCCATGTTGGGCTGTACTTAATTTTGACAGTTTTATTCAAATACATAAAAGGATTTACATCTTTACATCTGGGCTGGGGATGTGTCTCAAGCGGTAGCGTGCTCTCCTCGCAATCGTGCGGCCCGGGTTCGATCCTCAGCACCACATACAAAGATGTTGTGTCCGCCGAAAACTTAAAAGTAAATAAAGAAATAAATATTTTAAAAATTTTTTTAAAAAAAGGATTTACATCTGGGAAAACCCGTCTGCTCTTTATCTATTTATTTATTTATTTTGGATAAAGAAATTGCAGCAGAATGCATTACAATTCTTATTACACATATATACCACAATTACTCATATCTGTATATAAAGAATTTTGACACCCAATTCATGTCTTTATACGTGCACTTTGTATAATGATGTCCTTCACATTCCATCATCCTTGCTAATCCTCTGTCCCCTCCTTTTCGCTCCCAGTCCTCTGCTTTGTCTACCATTCATCTAATCCTTCCATGCTCCCCCCTATGTACCCCCTATGAGTCAGCCTCCTTATATCAGAGAAAACATTCAGCATTTGTTTTTTGGGGATTGGCTAACTTCACTTAGCGTTATCTTCTCCAATGCCATCTATTTACCTGCAGATGCCATGATTTTATTTTATTTTTTATTGCTGATTAAAGTTCCATTGTGTATATATGCCACATTTTTTAATCCATTCATCCACTGAAGGGTATCTAGGATGACTCCACAGTTTAGCTCTTGTGAATTGTGCTGCTATAAACATTGATGTGGCTGTGTCCCTGTAGTATGGTGTTTTTTAAGTTCTTTGGGGAAGTCTGAGGAGAGGGATTGCTGGGTCAAATGGTGGTTTCATTCCCAGATTTCCAAGGAATCTCCACACTGCTTTCCAAATTGGCTGCACCAATTTGGAAGTCCCACCAGCAAGGTAAGAGGGTACCTTTTCCCCTGCATCCTCACCAACACTTATTGTTGTTTGTCTTCATAATAGCTCTCATTCTGACTGGAGGGAGGTGATAGATTAGAGAAGTTTTGATTTGCATTTCTCTAATTGCTAGAGAGGATAAGCATTTTTTCATATACATGTTGACTGATTTTATATTCTCTTCTGAGAAGTGTCTGTTCACGTCCTTGGCCCATTTGTTGATTGGGTTATTTGTTTTTTTGTTGCTTAGCTTTTTGAGTTCTTTGTATACAATAGAGATTAGTGCTCTGTCTGAAGTGTGAGGGGTAAAAACTTGTTCCTTCAGTGTAGGCTTTCTGTTCACCTCACAGATTGTTTCTTTTGCTGAGAAGAAACTTTTTAGGTTGATTCCATCCCATTTATTGATTGTTGGTTTTAATTCTTGGGCTATAGGAAGTTGGGGCCTAATCCCACACGATGAATATTACAGACTACTTTTTCTTCTATTAGATGCAGAGTCTCTGGTTTAATTCCTAGGTCCTTGGTCCATTTTGATTTGCACTTTGTGCATGGTGAGACCTAGGGATTTCATTTTATGTTGTTGCTTATGGATTTCCAGTTTTCCTAGCACAATTTGTTGAAGATGCTTTTTTCTCCAGTGCATGTTTTTGGCACCTTTGTCTAATATAAGATAATTGTAATTTTCTGGGTTAGTGTCTGTGTCCTCTATTCTCTTCCATTGGTCTACCAGTCTGTTTTGGTGCCAACACCA
>NW_026013835.1:0-2521 GCF_001458135.2 Marmota marmota marmota | reverse complement strand
TGGCTCCCAATCTTAAGAGAGAATTAGGCTGGGTTTATCACATGCTAGGGAAGCACTCTTGCACTGAGCCACAAGTTCAGTCTCTGTCCTTTGTATTTTGGGCCTTATGTCAGTTTATCAGAGTTGCTGATGTTCATGAAGGGCTTGATTTTGCAGACTGCAGATTTCCTGATTGTGGTTTCATCAACACCCACTCTGTTACCTTCCTGTGCTTGATTTAGGTTTACCTTGCCCTTCTTTCTCCGGTTTCCTGAAGTGCAAGTTTCAATGATTGCTTTAGCTCTTCTTTTCTGAAAGGTGCTTTGGATGCCTTAGATACCAATGAGGCATCCCCTGTGCTGTTCTCTACAGATTTCCTATGGTGGACTTTTGCATTTCATTTCCTTTAAAATGATCACCTTTTCTCTCACCTCTTTCTCCTGATCTGTTGAGTCCTGTGCTTCACCTCCCTTTGCCTGGAGGCTTTCCAGCTGCCTCTGATCTGATTTCTGCTTTAACTCCCATGTTCTTTGAGCATACCTGGGCTTTCACTGGTGTTGCACACTCTCACGGGTGTAGTTTAGGGCTCAGAATGTGCCTTGTCCTTGGGGGTGTTGCTGTGACCCTGAGAACTCGGTGTGCTTTAGTTTTGAGTGAAGGCCAATGAAGCCCTCCTGTCTGCTTCTCTGTCCCCATGTCTGTCCTGACAGAGTTGGGCTGATGTCTCCCAATGGAAGTGTGGATTCATTGTCCTGGGCAGTTCTGTATGTCTCTGCCTGATGTGTTTTGACTTTGTTTCAGGTGCATGCTTATTAAAACTCTCAGACAGTTAATTGAAAGTTTAGCCTAGGGAGGGCACAGGCCTGTAATTACAGTGGCCAGGAAGGCGGAGGCAGGAGGACTCTAAGTACAAAGACAGCCTCAGTATCTTAGAGAGGCCCTGAATAAATTACAGAGATCCTATCTCAAAACAAAAATGAATAAATAAAATTAAAAAGGGCTGGGAGTGTGGCTCAGTGGTTAAGCACCTCTATGTTCAAATTCTGGTACAAAAAGAAAAGAGAAGAGGACATTTAACCTAGGCATTTGGGAGCCTGATCTTTCTCAGGGTTGGTCAATCTCATGTATTGTTTGGTGTTGAGTATTCTTTGTATATTTTGTTGTTGAAAAGTGAATGGAAATGTGTTCTCCCCTTTTCTCCTATGGTACTGTTCCTGTTGGGAAGGCTTCATGCATTTGCTGAGTCGCATTCCTCACACTAAAACACTCAGGGTCACTCCAGGGGAACTGGGCTGCGTGAAATATTCGCACAAGAGACACAGATACCTTTTTCTTGGGGTTCTGTGATGGCTCCACTGAACTTAAGGGGAGAGAGAGAGAGAGAGAGAGAGAGAGAGAGAGAGAGAGAACACTTGCTGAACCCTCTCATTGAGAAAGAACCATTCCAATGAGGCAAGGGGTCAGGTTTCAGGGGGCTGAGTCTAGCTTCCTGATGTCTGTGTCAGCAGGTTGACTGACATCTAGGAAGGCCACACCCAAAGGCAGAGCAAGAGCAGGGGACACACAAAGGGAGTTTCCAAGGAACATTCTATCCCAAACAGGGCAAAGGGGTAGGATTACAGAAGAATAGGTGAGTGTAGCTCAACCTCAGGGGTGACACCTACATCTGAAGACATGCCTTTGACTTCCTGAGCTGGGACAGTGCCCAACTGACCATGCTTCCGGACTGGAAGGTGGGGGGTCATTAAGAGTGGCTCCCCACATATTTCCTCTTCCTTAATATTTGAAGGCAATTGGGAAATTATATCCTTCCATCACTGGATTCTTGGTCCGAGGTCATCATGATCTGCTATTGAAACACAAAAGGCATTAGTAGAAAACATACTATCTCAGGGACATAACCAACTTGGAAGATCCAGGTTATTATTATTATTATTCTGCCAAACACTCATCAGAAGACTCTTCATCTTTTCTTGATTTATTGGGAAGCCTTGCACTTGGCAATGGTAACATGGACATGTTCATTTGGCATGGTGTTTCAGCCTTTCCACGGAGCAGAGGGCTCAGTCACAATATTTATTACAGTGGCTTTTTAGAGCATTTTAACTCAGTTCTAATTTTTGCATCAGCATTTATCTGACTATGAAAGATCTTGGAAGTAATTTAAGTCAAACATTAAGAAAATCCACATGTTGTAAGTTTGAAACAGAGCCATAAAGACTGTATCATAGAAGCAAGGAATAATATTTAAAGTAATCACTTCAAAGATCATGAGACCGGAGCTGGCCTAGGTCTGGTTCATTGGCATGCACCTGTTTCAGACCCCAACATTAACTTCAGCATAGTGTAGCTCTGAAATACCAGCCGGCAATAACTAGTGACGCCATAAGGTGAGTTGTATTCATACAGGCTACAGGATATTCATCATCCTTCCTCTTAACTCTCATATTTAAGGAGCCTATTAGGTCTGTCAGTGATGTACATATTCTGAAGGCAGAAGACAAACATCCAAACATCCTTTTGGGTGCCATCTCACTGAGGG
>NW_026013834.1:0-2521 GCF_001458135.2 Marmota marmota marmota | reverse complement strand
TATATATATCATAAGAGGGACATGGCCTTCATATGCCATAAATGCATATAGAAGCCATGTTGACATTTGGGTCCTTTAACATATCAATCCCATATTGATGACCAGATCTTTCAAGGGCAGTTGCTTTGGGGTATAGAAGATGTGATCATTCTTCTTTTTACAGAAAGTTACTCTCGAAAGTTGCCACAGATGCTTTTGGAGAAATGTTGAAGTCATCAGTACTTTGTATACTTGATGGATGTTGCAGGGACCTTACTCAAGAGGTTGCATTCACCTCTTGGGAACAAAGGTTCCCAACAAAAAAAATGGGAATGATGACAATTGTAATTATGGGCGGTGAATATTAGTTATATTTCTATAACTTGTTAGCAGTTGATATCATCCCTTTGCTCCCCCATTTTTTAATTTAAATTCTGATAGTTTAAATTTAATTGAGATACAGTTGACAATAGGTACTGTATATACTTAACATGCACAACTCAAAGATTTGATATATACACCCACATTGTGAAATGATCAACTCAGACAAGCTAATTAAAATATCTGTCACCTCATACAGTTACTATTTTTTTTTTTTGGTGGTGAAAATACTTAAGATGTATTCTTAACAGTATTGTACTGGACATCTGAAATGTGGTAATTCTGGTCACCATGCTGTACACTAGATTTGAGAACTTTCCATCTTGCATAACTGGAATTTTGTAACCTTCATTGACGATTGAGGCGGATTTTGACCCCTTCGCCTTTCGAGTTTCTTTTTGGTTCGATCTGAGAATTAGATCAATAGGAGAAAAGCATCCAAATTTATTTAATGTGTGTTGTATGTGCAAGGGAGATTTCATAAACAAATGAAAAACCAAACAAGCATTATTTATACATTGAATTGGAGAAAGAATAGTAAACAGTGAAAAAGCAGCTAAATTAAAGGGCAGGCTTAACAGATAAGCATTATTTTAGGAATGTTTGTATAGCATTGTCAGGTTTGATTTTGTGTTGTTAATAAGAATGTCTTTTTCCTTTTAGTATAAGGAGGTCACCTTTCACATATCCTGCTTTTAAGAAACAGAAGGTCAGAATGTTTTTCTTACACCTGCTGTTTTTCAAGTGTCTTTAATTCAACATAGTCAATATGCCTGAGTAGTATATTTTTAACTCCCTCATGATTGACTAATGTTTTTTTTGGCTTTTTTTTTTTTTTTTTTTTTGCTGCTGTGACCAAAAAGACCTGACAAGAACAAATAGAGGAGGAAAAGTTTATGTTGGGGCTCACAGTTTCAGAGGGCTCAATCCATATACAGCCTGAAATGAGATAAGATATTATGGCAAAAACTGTGTGGCAGAGGAAAGCCTCTAGGGACATGGCCCCAGGAAGCAGAAAAAGAGAACTGAGCTCAGCTCACAAACTATAAACCCCAAAGGCATGCCTCCAGGGACCCACACCCTATCTGCTTACAGTTACTACCCAGCTAATCTCTGTTAGGGGATTCCTGCACTAATTAGGTTAAATCTATTATAACCCATTTTATAACCCAATAATTTTATCTCTAAGTCTGCTTGCATTGTCTCACACATGAGCTTTTGGGAGACAACACTCATCTGAACCATAAAAATGAAAACTCCTTATTTACCTATCCTTTGCAACCACCACTCTAGTCTCACTTATATAAAGTTGACTATCTTAAATTCCACATATAAAGGAAATCATGAAGTACCTGTCTTTCTGTTTGGGACTTATTTCATCTAGAATAATGCCCTTGAGTTTCAACCATTTGATACAATTGGCAGAGTTTCCTTTTATAAGTTTCAAATGATATTCCTGTTTGTGTGTGTGTGTCTGATATAACCAATTTTCTTTATCCATTTATCTGTCAAAGAGTTAAGTTGTATGCACATCTTGGCTTTTGAGAATAATGCTGCAATGAACAAGAATGTATAAATTTTTATTTTGACCTGTGTTTAAACTTTGAAAAGGCTGCAAGAATAGTAAAGGCACTCGATTACACTACATAATTAGATTTGCCAATTGTTTATATTTTTCCTTGACTTGTTTTTTATTGTATTTCCTTTATGTGTGCATGTGATTATATTTTTTATAAATCATGTCAAAGTAATTTGCAGATGACATGCCCTTTTTACTCTGAACATCTTATTATGTGTTTCTTAAGAACTGGTATAGTCTCTTAATAGCCACAGCACAATTATCAAAACAAAACTATGACCTTGATATAATCTTGTTATTTAATTCAGAGTCCATTTCATATATTATGAGAGGTCTCAATAATGTCTTTCACAGTTGATGTATTTTCCAATCTAGGAAATAATTCAGAAACATACACTGCACTTAGGTTTCTGTTCCTTTAGTGTCTCTTACTCTGAAACCTTTCTATATAGGTTTTTATTGTCTTTTTTGGACTTCCCTTTTATAAAGAGTAAAAGACAATTAATTTGAAAAATCCCCCTCAATCTGGGTTTTTCTGATGTTTACTTATGCTCAGATCCTCCTCCTCCTCCTCCTCCTCCT
>NW_026013833.1:0-2521 GCF_001458135.2 Marmota marmota marmota | reverse complement strand
CTTAAGACACAAAGCACTATATATTCACATTCTTATTTGATAATCAATGTTCAGGGCTAGGCTGGGAAAGTATTAGTATGAAATAATGAATGAATGAAGACCTTAATAATTAGAGTCTAGTTGGTATATTTTAGGTTACAAGTTTCAGAACTCTAGAATTAGGACTGGAACTCAGGTCTTTGTCTCACATTTTAATATCTTTTCACAATTTCTTATATCTCTTAGGTAATGAATAACCTCATTTGTCAGAGAAGGTGATTAATCATCTGCCATAGGGAGATTGCATTCTTTAAAGTTGTTTTTCCTGAAGTAGTTAAAGTTTGTGTTGATCCATGCAAAATTTCTGGTCTGGTTCCCACTGAGACCAGCTAAGCCATGAGTCAGCTGGTGATAGTTATAGTTCAGGTTTGAAACATGAAATAGAATGAGTTGATTTGACACATATCAGAAACAAGCCTGGGATTTAGGCCTTAGTAGGACTAAGTTCTACCTAAACGTGCCAGCCAATCATGGATGCCAATGTAGAATTTAATTTACACACTGATTGTTCTTCTCCTTTGACCTTCATCCTATTCTATGTGAGACCATGAAATGAAAAACATGTTTAAGAAGCAATGTGTGCAGTCTAATGGCTTTGCAAAAAGAAACTATACTTACAGTCTTTATGCTAAGTTTTTTGAAAATACTTACTAAATATTAGTAATATCTATAGCCAACATCTTTTAAAAAGTATTACAAACAAAATATCCATATTAAAAATAATAATGAAATAATAATGTGATTAAGTGATTCTTTAGCAGGTTTTAAAACTGAATTATACTTACATGGAATTTGCTTGCAAGATTCTAGTTATTAAATGCATTGATTTCACAATGGGAAAACACTTATTTCCTTAGAGTGTACCTTTTGATAAATGCATTTAGTAATCATATTTTGACCAGAATAACTAGATCTTACTGTCCACTATATGCCTGGGTCTTTGTTTTGTTTTGTTTTGCATGGGCATGAATTTGGTTGCATTAACTAAAAATTTCTCATATTGAGAAAACTTCAGGTAGAGTCCCTCACTCTTGTAATCCTGTCGGGTATATATGCAAACTCTTGTTTTCTTCTTGTGGATATTTCCAATTAGTATTTCTGGTTGGAATGTGAGCTTGTTGTATTAATTATTTTCCATTTACCTTCAGTCTTTGTGCATCAGAGAGGCTTCAGAACAGGTTTCTAGGTCTGCTATTCTGCTTTGCTCATCGAAATACAAAAGCTCAGAAAAAAAATCTCCTAATGGATTATACTTTTTGGTTGACTACCCATATATCAAGGATAGTGTGGGATGATGATCAGAGGAAAAGAATAGAACAAATCTGATTACAAAGAGTTTTGGGGACTAGGAGATTAAAGACAATAAAATATATGGGGAAAGTTATTTACATAGAAATATTTCAGAGAAGTAAATATTGTGTTTCATACTTAGATTAAGGTGATTTTTAAGGGATTATATACAAGAGAATTCCACTTTATTTCTGTGGAGTAATATTCCATATAATTCATAACAATAAAAAGAAATGTGTTGTAAAGTAATGAACATTACCTTCATAGAAATATTTGCTCATATTTCCTATGAAGAGTAATTCATATTAAATCAGGGCAGAAATCAGTGTAACAAAATGAAAAGTCATAGTGAACTAAAATGTATGAATAGATGTTTAATGCACATTATCATTTAGGTTACAATGAGGATAATGACAATTACTTACTCTGTAATCCAAGTATGATTTTTTAAAAAATGGTCTTCTTTCTCAAAACAAACAACCCCAATAATAAGGCAAATTGTTTTTCCTGTCCAAGGTCTATTGAAGGCAGTTGTTATAAAGCTTATTATTTTCAGTGTTCTGTAAGATGCAACCTCAATAAGTTGCTGAGTCCTCCTAAGGAACTAGCTAATATCGGTTATTGATAATATATTTTAAAATATCCTTATGTGTGATTAGCTCATTGCTTCCCTTGGTTTTCAGGACCATTTATTTTTAATTTTCCTGTGTTCTCGCTGTTCCTTGATGTCTTTTTTTCTGGTTCCTTTTAATTTGCCCAACTTGGTCCTCAGACTTTTCCCTTCTGTCTGAGATCTTGTTCTTGCTGGTCATCCATTGAATAACAATTCACACAAATATGTTTCTCCAGCTTCAACCATGGGGAGAGTCATCATGTCCATTCTAACTTGGAATTTCTACAGGGACATGTATATTTTACACACAAGAAAAACAAACATTTGTACACTATATTTTTGCATCACAATGGTAGATCTAATAGATGTCTCAAAATTAACCTTCTCCAAAAGAAACTCTGGATTTACAATTTCCAAAAATACACCACTCCAGAGCTCCCACCTCACTTAAAATACTATGATAACTATTATGTTTTTTTATTATTTTGTAGTTATAGATGGATGCAATACCTTCAATTTATTTGTTTATTTTTATGTGGTGCTAAGAATTGAACCCAGTGCCTCACACATGCTAGGCAA
>NW_026013832.1:0-2521 GCF_001458135.2 Marmota marmota marmota | reverse complement strand
CCCTAACCCTAAAACAAACTATGATTCTTGCTCAGATCCTAACAATAACCCTAGTTCTAAATATTACACTAATCTTAAACCTAACACTTACACGTACACCGATCCATAACCCTTACCCTAAAAATAACCCTAATTGTAACCCTAGTTTTTACATTAGCCATTTACTTAACTCTAACACAAAAACTAGCCCTAATCTGAGTCCAAAACATAGATTTAACCCTAAACCTAATCCTAACCCTAGCCTTACCCCTAGCTCTAAAGCTATCTCTTACCGTAGGCCAAACACTAACACTAATGGTAACCCTAGACCTATCTCTAATCTTTAGGCTAACCAAAATTTTAACCCTATTAATAGTCTTAAACCAAGCCATCACTCTATCTCTAACACTATCCCAAACCCTAATACTACCTAATACTAACCCTGATCCTTATTCTGATCCTAACACTAACCGTAGGTCTAAACCTGACCCTAACCCTAGGCCAAACCTTAACACTAGCCCTAGACCTAAACCTAATCCTAAATCTAGACTTAACTCTGGCCCTAGACCTAACCCAAACCTAGCCTTATCTCGAAAAATAACCCCGAACCTAACCCAAACAGTAACCTTATTCCTAGACCTAAACCTAGTCCTAATTCTGGCTGTAACCCTAACTCTAACTCTAACCCAAACACTGACCCTGCCTTTATAGTAAACCTATCTCTAAATTTGACCCTACCCAAAATCTAAACCTAACACTATACCTAGCAATAACCCTAACCCTAAAACTAGCCCTAAATATAACCCTAGCTCTTACGTTACCCATAGATCTAACCCTAGGCCTAAACCTAACACAAAACCTAGAGCTAATCCCAGGCCTAAATCTAGCCTTAAGCATAACCCTAACCCTAACACATGTCCTAACCGTAACCGAACCCTCACCTTAGTCTTAATCCTAGCTCAAAGCCTAACCCTTACCCTAAACTTAAACCTACATCTATCCCTGAAAATAACCCTAATGCTAGTTCGAATCCTTAATTAACCTTAGCCCTAAATCTACCCTTTACCCTAAACCTAACCCTAACCCTATTGATAATCCTTGGCCTAACTTTAACACTATAACTAACCAGAAATCTAACCCTAGACCTAATCCTCAACCTCACACTCGCCATAGCCTTAAACCTAGCTCAAACCCTAACCGCTATCATAAACCTAAACATAACCATATTTCTAACCCTAAATCTATACCTCTATCTTAACCTAACTATAACCCTAAACCTACATCTAAACCTATCCATTACCCTAAACTTATCCCTACCCCTAATGATGACCTAGACCTAATCCTAACCCTAACCCTAACCATAATGTAATCTTATCCTTAAACTTAACTTTAAACCTGACATTCACCCTAGGCATTGCCCTAGCTCAAAACCTAACCCTTATGCTTAACATAACCCTGTCCACTACCCTAGTTGTAACCATAACCCTAACCCTAACCATAACTCAAGGCCTATTCCTAACCATAAACCTAGCCCAAAACGTAGCCCTAAACTGTCCATTATACTAAACCTAACCCTTACCCTAATGTGAACCTTAGACCTAACCCTAACCCTAAAAAACCTAACTTAAACCCTAAAAAGGTCCTATCATTACCCTAACCCACAACCAAATGCTAACTCGAGCCCTAACCCTAAACCCTAACTTTAACCAAACTCTAACTCTGACTCTGATCATAATAATTCCACTAGCTCTGAAGCTGAAACTTACCTTAAACCAAACACATACACTAGACCTAGCCATAACCATAATCCTAAAACTATCCCCAACCACAAGCCTAGATCTGACATTAGTTCTAGCCCTAATCCTAGCCCTAAACGTAACACAAATCACAGCCCTTATTGTAGAACTAAACATACCCTTACTCCTAACCCTAACTCTAACACTATACCTAACCCTCACACTAACCTAGCCCTAACCTTAGCCCTAATTTAGCCCCATTCCTAACACTAGCCCTAACCCTAGCTGTAAGACTAACTCTAACTCTCACCCTAGCCCCATCTATTCTTCTAACCCAATCCCTTACCAGAACCCCAATCCTAGCCATAACCCTAGCCCTATCCTTAGCCATAGCCCTAACTAGATTTAACTTTAACTCTAAATCTAACAATAACCCTAAGTTAACCATAACCCTAACCCTAACTCTAAATCCAACTTTAACCCTAAGGCTAAACCTAAACCTAACACTAGCCCTAACCCTAATGCTAATCCAAAAACTAGCCCTAACCCTAGCCCTAGACCTAAAAGAAAATTGAAACATAGCCCTAAATCTAACCCTTAATCTAAACCAAACCCTAACCCTAACCCTAGCCCTAATTTGAGTTTTAATCTGAACCCTAAAACTAACCCTGACCCTGACTCTGACAGTAACACTAACCCTAGCTCTAAACATAAACCTAACCCAAAACCTAAATATAACACTAAATATAGCCCTAACCCTAACCCTAAATTTAGCCCTAAACATAACCCTGGTACTTACATTAGCC
>NW_026013831.1:0-2521 GCF_001458135.2 Marmota marmota marmota | reverse complement strand
ATGTGAAGATGAGAAAGCTCTATTTTAATATTAGTTATATGGATGTTCTAATGAAATCCAGGCCAAAAAAAAAAAAATCCCTTGTTTCTGAGAAGTTGATTTGAGAAGTCCATTGAAGCATAAGGCTATGAGTGGACAGCACCACCAGCTCAGCTCATAGAGGACAGAGTGACTCATCCTCCAAAGTTCACTGCACTTTCCCCATGATATCATTAATTTCATAGTGTCCTAGAGGTTAAGTTTACTGTGAAACGTACATCCAGAAAGATTCAGTAAAACTGATGGCTCAGTCATTCATTGCCAACACTCACAGAGTAATCCTCATTTCTGAGGGGAGAGAACAGAGACAAACCTGAGGACCTGGCCCTGGGAACTTGTCTTTCCCATCACAGATGCAGAGGCTATGACCCCAGTGTATGAATTGCCTAATATTTGGAGCCCATCAACATATCCCAAAGGTGTCAGTTGACAAATTTAACATATCTTTTAACCTCCAATATGTATTTTTAATTTCAGAGAGAACTGGTAGATACCAAAGTATCCTGTCAGTCCCTACTAATGATATTGCAGTGACAAAATGGCAGACATTGTAAGTGATAAAATGACTTTATTGAGCAAAATAAACAAGTTCTTTTGCAACTAACCCTGGCAGTTAGCCTCCTAAATATGTAAGAAACAATCTGTTTCAATTCAGATAGTGGTAGATAACCAGCTATCTGCCACATATATTTCTCACAATTTTAACAATAAAAAATGTTATTTCATTATAAGCTGTACAATGGATTTGGTTAACTCAGTTTTTTTTTTCTAAGTGTGTTTTTCTAATTGTGCATAAAGCCTCAGTCTCAAGAATCTGAAATGAAACTAGTAGCATAACCTGTCTTGATCAGCTATCCATTGAATGGTCTATTGCTAGATTCTGAGAACTCTTAAGAAATATAAGGCATACTTTCTGTCCAGAAAGTGCTTTCATGGTCTAAACAAATGTAAACAGTAAATCAATGTATGCACAATGATTGTCTGCAAACTAGACATTTACAGATGCAACAGTGTGGTGATCTGGTTGCTACAGTATAAATTCCAGAGTTTCCCTAGGTTTTTGGATGAAAAGAGCTTGGGATCACAGAAGGTAATGGAAAGTATAATATCTGAAATTCCAAAAATTGTGTTTGGATTATGTTACTATGTGCTCTTCATTATTCTTTCTCAGTGAATTGAATGTCTATTTATTGAATAATTACTATGTGTAAAATCCTGCATCCACATATTTGTGCATTCAAAAATATATTGTATCATTTAGTTCTGAAAGGTTACTAGTGAGGGAGACACTGCTTTTTCATTAAGAGAACTAGCTTAATCCTAGCTACACAGAGCATGAATAGCAAAACTATAACCTAAACCAAGATGTCTTATTCCCAATCGATACTCCTTTCAGTATACCATAGAAGAAGAAAGTGTGGGGTAGGAGCAAGTGGAATATAAGGGAGACCAATGGTAGGATAGATGTTCCAGTAAATGAGGGGAGGCAATGTTATCATGAGAAAGAGTGTCCCTATCTTATTTTTGGCATGAAATGCACCCTACTTGGAACCTCACATATAATTTTCTAAAATTGTCTGTAAGCAAAGATATGAATTGTTTCCTTATACTGGTACTTTTAAAGTAGGTTTATTGAAGTTTTTAAAAGAGTATTTTATGTTATGAATTTTACAAAACTTTACAAGACAACATAGTTTAAAAACCCTAAAACTATGTGTAGAAGGTTTGGACAATCTTTGATGTACTTCTTGTAAAACAGGAAATCCTGAGTCCCACTCTCCCCATCCTATCTCTCTGCCAGAGAATCCTATGCTTATTGTTTTATCTCTCTAAGTAAAAATGCAGAGACCACAGTCTTGAGTTTTCATCTTTAACTTTATCTGTGTCCTTGCTATGGCAGATAATAGGTAACATATGAGGATTTTGCTCTCTTACTCCATCTTTCAACTCTATTTTTCCCTATCTTTTTTGATAATCATGTCACTATAAACTTACACATTTTCATATGGCTTCTATTTCTTGTTTTATTGACTTTAGACAGCATTTCCTGACTCCCTGCTTTACATAATGAATCTATTAACCCCCACCTTTCCTTCCATCTATTCTTTCGTTTCTACCTGCATGCTTTCCAAGATGCTAACTTTTAAAAAAAATTTTCATTCTACAGGTATAGTTAAGTCATCTATGCCCACATCCCTGAACATATTGTTTCCTATTATAGATATAGCGCTGCTATTCCTTCACTAAAATCTTGATAGGTTCTGGAAATGAAAGAGGAGAAAACATCTAGTTTAAGTTGGATCTTTCACTTACAACAAATTTTCTTCATACCCTGTTTTAAAATGAAAAAATCCTAGCTTTGTTTTCTTTTCAGGAGGAATATCCACTATTCTTTAACCGATGAAAGTATCCTCTTTCATATTGCTACATTTATATTGGCTGAATCATCAGGGTTTTTTTTCAGCTAAAAAACCCTTAGAAA
>NW_026013830.1:0-10528 GCF_001458135.2 Marmota marmota marmota | reverse complement strand
GGGGCACACCTGTGTGTCCAGAGGCTTGGGAGGCTGAGGGAGGAGGACAGCGATTTCAAAGCCAGCCTCAGCAACTTAGCAAGACCCTGTCTCAAAATAAAAAATAAAAAAGTCTGGGGAGGGCAAGGTTGTTAGCTTAGTGGTAGAGCGCTTGCCTAGCATGCCTGAGGCACTGGGTTCGATCCCCAGCACCACATAGAAATAAACAAATAAAATAAAGGTATTGTCCAACAACTAAAAAAATATTTAAAAAAGAAAAAGTCTGGGGGTTTGGTTCAGTGGTAAAGTACCCCTGGGTTCAATCCCCAGCACCCCAAAAGAAAAAAAAAACTATCAAACAACTTCCCTTACATTTGACTTTATTTGTTTTCAATCCTATAATGAGACCACACTTGAAAAACAATTGGTTTCACATGATTTTGGAAGTTCCCTTTTTTATATGGAATATATTACAGAATCTCAGTTACTAGATTTAATGATCACTGTGGATCATCTAATTTTCACTCACTCACAAGGTATTTACTGATCACTTCTTACCATATGACAAGTTCAACTGCTCCAAGCAGTGAAAAGAGATCAAACAGCAAGGACAACAGAACAATCCTGTACTCTTGGCCTGAAATTGCTTACCCTCTATGGAGAGTGGGGAGCTAAGTAGACACAGGTACCACTAAAGACATCGAGGTGCCATGGTGGAGTTTACCTTAAGATTATCTTAAGACTGGGACATAAATTGTAGGAGCAATGATTATAGGCTGTACTTGGAAGAATGGGAGATTTCAGTGCAAGCACTTTGGGTGGGCATTACAAACAGCATTTGAAAAACACAAAGGATTCTGGGAGCATAGCACTTTGGGAACTTTACAGGTGTTTTAATATTTCTGGAACATGAAGTGTCACCAGAGAACATTCTAAGTTAGCATCCCATACAGCAAATGCAAATTAGTGTGACATGGACCATTACTTCATTTTATTTATTAAAAAAAAAAAAGGTTGTTATCAATGTGCCAAACACACTGAAAATAGTAAAGAACCCTTGGTGGTTTCCTTCTAATCTAAACTCAGATTTCAGCTTCATTGAACTCTGGTTAGATTCTCTCTCAATTTCTTCTAATGAATTTCTTCCCTCAAAGTAGAGTTTTCTCCACTATTCCCTTAGGAAGTAAGTGGGAGCTAAAAACCAACTTCTCACAAACCCATCCTCTGTCAGACACACATTGTTATAAAACCTCAAACAGCCACTTAACCATTTCAACTAGATTCGTGGACTACAGAGTAGATGAACAGATAAAACTGCATCATTCTATTTCAAGGTTATTACTCCCTTTACATTTTAAGAAACAGGAGAGTTTCTATATTCTCCTACCTTATACCAGAAACATAGGGATTCTGAAGATGAACAGATTCACCAGAAGACACCCAGTAGTAAAACTTTCAAAACAAAGTAAAGAACTCATAGAACTCAAACTGAAGAAGACACAGCATCCAATCAAGGGACTATGCACTAACTGTGAAACAAATAACAAACAAAAATCAAAATCGATGATGGAAGTTAATATTCTGGCTCCTGTTTCATAGACCTCACTTTCTTATTTCACATTCTGCCTGACTTAAATATTCATGAAGGATTTTTTCTCTCGAATTTGTTCCAACGTCAGTGCTTAAGCATAGAATCTCCCAGATGAGTAAGTGCAAGACCACAGTTGATTCCTGAACAATCCCACAGGCCTTATCGCACTTGCAATATTAAAACTGTAAAAGTGTTTCAAATCCTTTCCTAACCAAATCATAAGGAACATTTAAAAGTAGAAAGTGTTTGTTCTTCATATATATTCCTGTTAGAGACTAATGTTATAAATTGCATACACAAAAAAAAGGTTTGCCTAAGCAAAACTTTTTAGCGGATGTTCACATGTGTAACAGAAATTTGTAAAGCATCTTCTGTCAACACAATGCTATGATGGTCCTCATACATCAGAAGCATATTTTATGGAGGAAATATACAGAAAGAATAGGAATGGAATTATACAAGTCTATCAATGATTATGTGACCAAAGCTTTTTTTTTTTTTAAGTCAGTTTCTTATAAAATGTCAGTTTCCTATACTTTTTCATCTCTGAAGGAGGTTCTCATTCCTCTAGAAAGTTTATTGATAAACTTATAAAATTTATAGGTCCAGGGGGAAGCCAGGAATCTGATTTACAGGAGTCATGTGCTAACTATTTTTAGGGTCCTCATAAAAGAAAAGCCAACTCTTGTGCCCAAAGAATGTCTCATCAAAGAAATGAGCAACCAGTTGGCTCTCACAGTGTGGAGAGGACTTGATCAGTTTTGAAAGGGAGAATTATTTTAGAAGTCCAAGAGTTAAAAATGAAACATGTTTATCAAGATGGTACTCAGGCCAAGAAAACTTTTACTTCCTAAACAATGCAAAAACATTTGAGATGAAAATGAGATAACCAAATCAGCCTTTATCAACAGAGGCATTCAGAATGAAGGTGTGGTGAACACCTGGAGAGCAAGCAAGCCTGCTCATTCATTCATTCACTTAGCAAGTGCAGATTGAGCACCCCAGTTTTCTGAAAGATCCTTTACTAAGTAAGAATACACACCAACAAACAGAAGGACTTGCACCAGTCTTGTGAGTTGTCTGTGTTTAATCTTTTTTGTTAACCAAAATTTCTGCTGGTAGCCTGACTTAATTTAGGACTATCCTAACAACTTTCGGTTCTGTATTTATGTTAATTTGCCTAGCTATTTGTAGTCACTGCATTTGCAATTAAAATGTTCTATGTAATTGTTAGAAAACTACTCTGCAAGTGAGATGAAAAACAATTTTGTTCCACCCAAAATATGTTTAAAAGGCAGAGAGAGAGAGAGAGAGAGAGAGAGAGAGAGAGAGAGAGAGAAGAAAGAGAGAACAAAAAAAGTTAAAGTCATATTGATTCTTACCTGGATTCAACAATTAAGAAAATTGGGTCTAATGTTAACGTGTTTCTCAAAACCAAGAGGACTCAATCAGCATGCATAACAATAAAAAATCTGAGAACTATTTAATTCAGTAGTACAGTTAATCTCATGCTGCTGGGAGCTCAGTCTGTGGGGGTGATGCTTGCTATGTGTCATAGGTTTCAATGCAGAACTTTTGGACTCTTAGTAAGAGGGTGCATAGCCAGCAACCAAGTTAGTATTTGTGACATGATTTACTATATCACTCCTTTCAACTTTCAAGAAGAGGTACCTTTCTCCATTGTCCTTAAAACCCTGAGAACCCCATTCTATCAAATGATGGGAAATTTAATCTAAACTGTTGTTGGCACTGTCAGAAGACATTAGAGCCATGTATGTAGCAGAGATTGCAAACCCAAGCCCATTTTTTTCGGCCTGGATTTAGTTCCTGGTTGTGTTTTATTGGCCCATAAAGTATAGATTATAAATAAATAGAATATATTAACAACAAAAAAAATTCTAGGGAATTGCCAGAATTAATATGGGAAACTTTGGTATAAAATTTGTATTTCAGGCTTATATTACACAATCAGATCTGGAACTATCTGGCCTCTATCAATTCTTGGCAGCAATTGACTAGAGCAAAGTAGGGCCAGTCCTTTTAAAGGGGTATTCTCTTGTAGCATGACACAGTCCTGATATTTCTCTAAGATCTTACCCCTAATGACTTCAGCAAATCATTTAGTTTTTCCTCCTCATCCCTGCAGACATTTGATTTTTTGCAATCTAGCCCACTGAGTCTTGAAGGAGAAATGTGGCCAGTTACTGAGTACCCAATAAGTCAACTGAATGTATATTTAAGGGGCTCCAAAAACAGAGCCACCAAACCATGATGATTGCTTTGAAATCTGTGTGTTGTTAAAACACTGAAGCAACCAGCAGAAATACCAGCACGGTACTAGATTTTCTAACATCTATTTGATAGTGTAGAGGGTTTATAAGTTTTATAATTAAATGGGGAGGGAGGCACATTGGCACTTCAGTGGCTTTTTAGTGCTGACAACCATGAAAATCATTACCTTGCCTCTAAGCTGAGATTCAAGCACTGTCTTCCTGTCCCAAATTTTCAGTTATGGCAAGAATCAGAAATTATAGCATCTCCAGTGGAAACTACTTGGACTTTCTCAGAGATGACAAAGTGAGCACTGTAACAGGAAGCTCTCATCTTCTATAGTAAGGGTATACAAATGCATCAAGGTAAAGCTGATAGGAAGCTCCTAATTTTAATGTTAATTGATTGGGGTCAAATTCATCCTGGTTTGGAATGCATATGAAACACACAATTGTACCAAAATCCTTTGATCTCAGCCTGTAGCTACTACCTTTCCTCATACCTTAGCAAGGTATTAACAACTTAGCAAGTTGTTACTTGGTTTTGCCCAGATGGGACAGACTTCAGAGCTTAATAATGTTATGAGAACTGATGGAAGTTAAAATACACAAAAATATCAACTTTATTATAAAACAAAGCAAATATTCAAGATTCTTCTCAAAACAAAATTAGATAATACTAAAAGTAATTTTAAAACCTCTGAAAAAGTGTCAAATAACATTAGATCAAGAAAATATGAGGGAAAAAAGAGGGAGGGAAAAAAAGATTGAGCAATGTATACACTGCTTATCAAAAATGAGAGAGGGATTGGGCTGGGCACACAGCTCAGTGAGAGAGCTTTAGTTTAGCATGTGTGAGGCCTGGCTTCCATCCCTGGAAACACACAAGAATTAAAAAGATTTTGTCTGTTAACACTAACCATTGTAGATATATATGTTAAAGACTGTTTTTTAGAAAAGTAATGGTCAACATTAATACATTTCAAAACAATACAAGAATGTATTTTAATCGTAACTGCTAAAAAATTGATTTTGAACTATTTGCCAAGAATTGTACAAAGATAATTATAAACATTGTCTGTTTTTAGTCTCTATAGTTGCTTTAGGAAGTAATACTTATGATTGTCCCATTTTCATAGATGAGGAAACTGCAATTTAAAGACTATGTAATATATACATATTGAATCAGCAAATCGTTTATAAAACAGGAATTGAAGGTCAGGAATGCCTGATTCCAGAATATGAACTCTTAATAATTATATCCTACTCCTTCTAAAAACATTAGAGAAGATACAGCAAAGAAAACATAATTCAACATAATTCAATGGCATGGTGGTGCATACTTATGATCTGATGATCAGGAGGCCCAGTCAGGAGGATTCCAAGTAGGAAGCCAGCCTGGGAATTTAGTGAGTCCCTCTCTCAAAAAATTAATTTTTAAATTAAATTTAAAAGGTCTGGAGAAATACTTCATTGGTAGAGTGCTTGCCCAGCATGTGCAAAGTCCTGAGTTCAATCCCCAGCACCAAAACAAATAAACAAAAAAACCCACCATCATTTATATACAAAATTACAGAGAACAGAAGAAATAATTGCAGAAAAAAGAAGAAATAATATGTCATTTATTTTTTAAAAAAATATATTTGGATAAAATACCCAAATTAAGATAATGTTATATTAGAGTCTAAAACAGAGTCTAACAATATACTGTTTATTAAACACAAGAAATGAAATGACAAAAAAGAAATAAAGGTCAAAGGATAAGGAAAAATGTTATTCAAGTACCAAGAAAAAGTCAATACCATTACATTAATATCAAGGAAGTTACTCTCAAAATGGGCATCAAAACCTGAGAACTATTTTCTTAATTGATATATTATTAAACTACACACACACACACACACACAATTTTTTTTTTTTTCAGTGTTGAGGCCCAAACCCCAGGCTTCAGGAATTCTAAACACATGCACTATCACTGAGCTACATCCCAGTCCTATGCTATTGGTTTAATAAATTGTTTGAACTGTAGACTTCAAGAAAAAATAATAAATTTTATACCATTGAAGGTATAATTCATAATAAATTGTAACTTCCATGAATTTTTACTAAATAGCACTGAACCATAACACTTAGAAAAAAAATGGTTAGGAATACTGGAAAAACTGGCTCATGCTATAGTGGTGGGTGAATTTAACCTCCCAAATATCAGGTGGGTGAAAATAAATAAGCATAAATGGAGTCTAAAAATAGCATAGAAATTGGGGCTAGAGTTGTAGCTCAGCGGAAGAGTGCTTGCGTAGCATGTGTGAGGCAATGGGTTAGAGTCTCAGCACCACATAAAATAAATAAAATAAAGGTCCATCAACACTAAAAAATGTTTTTTAAAAAATAGCACAGAAATTGATTTACATGACCAAGTAACCTACGGCATCAATTTTTTTTTTTTTACTTCGAATTGAACCCCAGGGGACTTAACCACTGAGACACATCCCCTGCCCTTTTTTATATTTTATTTAAAGTCAGGGTCTCACTGAGTTAGGGCTTTGCTAAATTGCTGAAGCTGGCTTTGAACTCTAAATACTCTTGCCTCAGCCTCCCAGGCCACTGGGATTACAGGCATGTAACATTACGTGGCTTGCAACGTCAAATTTTAAAATCTTCAGAGTATTTATAAAATTTTCCACATTTGAACAACAATAAATAAATAAAATTCTACATTAGAGACTCTTATTGAAACACACACACACACACACACACACACAAACACACACACATTATAATCACCCCAAGGGGCAGGAAGGAGAGGTTGAGTTTCTGCTCATTGCTCTCAGGACCATAACTAAATGTAAGGGGATAGAAGCATGACAGCAGTTAAAGAAAGACAAAATTAATGGAATATATTAGAATATATTGGTTGCTATTTCAAAATAGACCTCTCTCAAAGAATAAAGGATTTTCAGCAACATGAAGCAAGAATGGTCTTAAAGCAGAACCAAAAGGAAACATAGAATATAAAATGTAATCATTGAAATTAGGAATTCAACAGAGAGCAAAAGTAAAATATTGGGTCCAACCCAACGTATCTGGAAGAGGGGTTACCAACCATCCTGGTGTGCTCAGGGCCAAGGAGCTCCCTGGCTTGCAGGGCTCCTTGTTGAAGGGAAAACGAGGAACAAGAGAAGGGTAAGCGAGAAATGAAAGACAGAGACCAGGCAGAGACACATAAGACAGTTTATTTGTCAGAGCTGACAAATGAAGGCCATCTCTCTATAGGAGAGAGAGGCAAAACAGGCTTGGGTTCTGGGACTTTCATGGGGGAGGCTCAGGATCAGAGCTGGGCAGGTCCTAATGAGGAGGCTTAGGGGTTGAATTGGATGAGAGAGTGATAAGCCTTTCTCAGAAAGGCCCTTGGGCGGGAAAGCAGAACTTTTTCCTTAAAATGGCCATCCAGATGCTAAGCAAAGACTAGGAGTCTAGGGAAACTCAGACTTGGTCATCTCATCAAAAAAACAGGAAGTCTTTCCAAAGATATCAGGAGTTAATAAAATTTAGAAATTATTTGAAAAGTTACTAAAGCTAGAAGTCAAACTGTCAATCCTTACATAATAGAAGATCTAGAAGAAGGAAATATTTTAAGAAATAATAATGAGTAATTTTCCAGAATTAAAGAAAACTGAAAGATCTGAGATGTAATGATTCTAAATTGCCAAAGAAGATGACATGTTTCTTTTAATCATCTAAGACAGAAAATTACAAAAGCAGCCAGAAGAATAAAATACCTGCCAAGGAATATGTATCAGATTAGTATGAATTTCTCAAAAGCAACATTGAAAACAGAAAAGACAGTAAACACAGGTTTTAAAGCATTAGGAAGAAACAATGTTCTCACCTAGAATTTTATTCAGCTAAACTTTCATGCATAAACTACACTGAGGTTTAGAAGGCCTCTGGAGCTTTGTCACACACAGATCTCTCCCAACACACTCTTGGAAATTTCAGTGAGGAGAAAAATACAGAGAATATCAGAAAATATATGAAAATAGAGATCTGCAAATAATTTAGTAATACCTGTATACTGTGTGGTCTAAATACCAGTGCAAAAAGTAAATCCATAATAACTTAGAACATAAACTCTATCAAAATAGCAAGGGCAGGGAGGGTTGAGGTGGGCAGAACTGAGTTGGTAGGAGATAAAAGCCCACTAGATGTTGGTAAGTTTAAGAAATTAATAGAGAAAATAAACAAGTTTAGGTCATAATCACTTGGGGTCTACCTAAAAAAATATAAGGAGAAATCATAAATATCTGCCAATCTAGCACACACAAAAAGCCTAGATCCATTCAATGAGATGCCAAAGAAGGAAATAAATGTAAAACGTGAAATATAAACAAGATGTTATTATGTTTAATTAAATGTAAATGGGTTAAAAATATAAAATAAAAAAATTGAATTTAAAAAACAAAATAATAGTTTTAATATGACAAAAAACTTATATTTCACCTTGAATTCTAAAAGAAAAGGAGCATTAAAAGTAACAATACAATCAAGATGCAACCTGTTATGATTTAAATAGTAGGTCTTCCCCAAAAGCTCCTGTGTGAACAATGCCAAAAATTTTAAAGATGAAATGATGGGATTATGAGAGACTTTGCCTAATTGGTGCATTAAACCTCTGATAAGAATTAACTGAGAGGTAATAGAAGGTGGGTAGGGTGTGGCTAGAGGAGATGGGTCATAGGGGGCATGCTTTGGGGGTATATATTTTGTCCTTGTCCAGTGGAATTTCTCTGCTTCCCTGTGAAATGCCCCAAGTCACTTTTATTCACCACACTCTTTGGCTATGAGGTTATGCCTCACCTTGAGCTCTGAGGAATTGAGCCAGCCTTCCATGGACTGAGAACTCTGAAACCATGAGCCCCCAAATTAACTGTAATCCCAGGGGTTTAGGAGAATGAGACAGAAGGATCATGAGTTCAAAGCCAGCCTGAGCAATTTAGCCAGCCCTAAGCAACTCAACAAGACCCTGTCTCTAAATAAAATACAAAAAAAGGGCTGAGGATGTGGTTCAGTGGTGAGTGGCGCTGAGTTCAATCCCTGGTACCAAAACAATAAAATAAAATTGTTCTCATTGGGTCTTTTGGTCACAGCAGTTAAAAAAGTGGATTAAAACACAGTCTAATGTCTTCAGCAATATTAATCAACAATCAATAAAATTATAAGAGATTAAACTGCAAATACAACTGGAGATTGTTGCAAATGCTGTCAGAAATATGTTAGTAGAGCACACTGACAATAAGCTACAGATGCTTTAAAACCATGATTAACAAACTCAAATACCTATATAACCAACAAAAAGGCATGTTTCTTTGAAGTATACATGGGACACCTTCAGCTGACTTTGCCTACAACTTATTGGCCAAAACTGTATCTAATGGCTACTCCTAGCTGCCAAAAGCCTACAACTACAGACTGAGATTTAGCAGCCTCTATTCCAGTGGTAGGCAAGGAAGACGGATACAGGTGTAGTTTTGGGTCAGCCAACCTTTAGTGTCATATCTTGGATATGTCATTGTTGAGATCTTACTTCAATGATCAATAGTAACTTGACCAAAAAAATTCAAGTTCCAAATTTTGATGCTCAGAATCAGAAGGCATTGCTTCCATTGCATCTAAGAGAGGTTTTATACCTGTTTCTTACAAGTTCTCTTGTAGTAGTTGTCTTAATGTTTATTCTCCGAAAGCTTTAAAGATCTTATGTTTATTCTTAAGTTCTGAAGTTGCAGGTGAGTGTATGTGGAAGTGGGTCTTTCTTATGTTCATTCTATGTGGCAATCAATAAGTACTTTTAATCTGAAGGTCTGAATCACTTTCCAATTATAGGACTTTTTCTTCTATTGTTTCTTTGGCAATAAATATTCTCTCCTTGTTTCCTGTTTCTCTTCTTCTTCTTCTTCTTCTTTTTTTTTTAAGAGGAAGAGAGAATTTTAATATTTATTTTTTTTTAGTTTTCGGCGGACACAACCTCTTTGTTTTTGTATGTGGTGCTGAGGATCGAACCCGGGCCGCACGCATGCCAGCGAGCACGCTACCGCTTGAGCCCATCCTGTTTCTCTTCTTGAGATGGCAATTAGTTGCATGTATTGACTTTCCCAAATTGTCTTCCTCTCTGATCTCTGTCTTATGATTTTGAACATACATGCACACACACACATTCTCTCTCTCTCTCCCCCCACCCCCACCCCATATCTGTTGCCTTTGTACTCAAAGTATCCATATACCAACAGCACTGGCATCGGTTGGGAGATTGATAGAAATGTGTAATGTCGGGTTTTAGCTCAATACTACTGAATTTGAGTCTTTAGTTTAATTAGATCCCCAGTATTCTTATGCACATTAAAGTCTAAGAGGTATTAGTGGATTCTTTTTTTCAACTTCACCTTCAATTCTATTAAAATACTTTTTAATTGTGGCATCTATATTTTTCTTTTTGTTTGTTTGTTTTGGTGCTGGGGATTGAAACCAGGGCCACTTAACCACTGAGCCACATTCCCAGCGCCCCCGCAACTAGCTCCTTTATTTTGAGACAGGGTCTAGGTAATTTGTTTAGGGCCTTGCTAAGTTGCTGAGGCTGGCCTCAAACCTGCAATCCTCCTGCCTCAGCTTCCCACGTTGCTGGGTTTATAGGTAT